>NC_136491.1:139287993-139505493 GCF_053919585.1 Euprymna scolopes | reverse complement strand
AGGTTTGGCAGGCTCTAGAAAATTTGAAGAAATCATCGGAGAATATACAGTTTTTGTTAATGGTAGGAAGGAGAAAGAAACTCGTATTGCTGGTGTAGGCTTTGATATGAAAACCGATGTTGCTTCACTTCCTACAGGTAAATCCGACTAAATCATGACCTTTAAATTAACTTGAAAAGATGACACTCTTAGAACTATTTTAAGTTGTTGTGCTCCGACTATGTCAAACACAGATGAGGTCAAAGATAAATTCTACAATTAAATTCGCATTGTTATTGCAAAGATTAGACACAAAATTAATATGAAAACTTATAGTGCTTTGAGATTTCAATACTCGTGTTGGTGCTGATCATGTCAATTGGAACGATGTAATAGTTCATCATGACTTTGGCCAAGTAAATATCAATGGTCTTGGTATTCTTTCATTTTGCCAGGAGTATGGCCTTACTATTACCAATATACTTTTCCAGCAACAAACTCTGAGATAAAATTTAAAGGATTCATCCATAATCAAATAATTGGCACATGATAGATCGTGTTGTCTCAAGGTGACGAGACATAAAAAACCCGATAACTCGACGTTTCACTACATCTACTTTCAAGTTGACTACGCTCTTTTCGAAGCATAACACTCCGCCTAAAGTGAAGCCGAGACCATTCTCACTGTCTAAACGCATATATGTCTTACCTTTGAGAAACGTAGAAAATCATAATGAACTGTCAAGTAAAATTGAATCATCTCTTGATTCAGTCTTAATTTCTGATATCATTGAACCTTCGTGGAAATCTCTACAAGATGTGGTCCGCAGCACAATCACATGAGGTTCTTGGATCCCTAGTTAGCAAACATCATGGCTGGTTTGACGACAATAATGCCGAGGTAAATACTCTATATTGAGTAGATGCATAAAACGCCTAAAGTATTAATTGGGTACAAACATTCAACTGCAAAGCAACAAGCATACAAAATTTTAAAGCTAAGGTTCAGCTCGCATTAAGGAAAATGAAAAATTGCGGAGGAATGATAGGGAATCAGAATTGCAGGAAGCTACAGACAGAAAAGATAGCAAAGAATTTAAAGATAATTTGAGGAAAGTGTATAGTTCAAGAGAAACGGCTACTTCAACAGTTTTTGCTTCTGATTGTACAACACTTTTTATTGAAAAGACTGAAATATTGCGGCGATAGAAAGATTGTTTAAACACAGTGCTTAATTAAATCTCAGCCGGTGATAAGGCAGGAGATGCATCAATCTCACAAAGTCCAGAACTACTACAGCTTGCTATTAAACCTTTCGACGGCGTCAATCAATTATCTTCAGGCAACGCCCCTTCTTAAACCTGGCTTACCACCGGGAATTTATAAGTATGGAGACCAAAAACTAGTAAAAACGTTGTTTTTTTAATCATTTGTTGCATGGTCATATTCCACAAGATTTTAAGGATGCAGATATAAAACACCTATTCAAAACAAATGTAAATCGGAATTACTGCGACACATCTCGTAGAAGTTCTATTATTTGTATCGCTGGAAAAATCATGGCGCGTCTCAATTCAATCACACAGGGGTCTTGTAGATAACATCTATCGTGAGTCACAGTGCATATATGGATCTGGCAGAGCAACTGTGGATACGATATTTTTCTCTAAAAATGCAGTGAATTGTTAATGATCTCTGTCAACCTTACTATAGCTTTCGACGCAATAAACAAAAGGGCACTTGGGAAGGCACTGAAAAAGATAGGAATACCAAGTGCAATGCATAATGCTATTGCATTATTCCATAACGGCATAAAAAGTAGATATCACGGACGGATATGCTACGTATATATATATATATATATATATATATATATATATGTATATATATATATATATATATATGTATATGCATAGATATGTGTGTGCGTGTGTGTAGGTATGTGTGTGTGTGCGTGTAGGTATACACAGATACACACAGTTACAATATAATAGTTGATAGAGCAATGGTTATTTAATATTTAATACAAAATTGCAACAATGGGCATATAATATGCAAGCATGTTTTGCGAACGGGCTACGCCTTCCAATCAATATTATATTTAAGTACAATATAATAAATAGAGAATTTCCCCATAATAATACTTGCTTTCACACGAAAGTTGAGTGAATTTAAGTAGTTAATTTAAACTAATGGAACGACCAGCCAATAGCGAACCACTGTATAGTATATATATATATATATATATACATATATATACATATATATATATATATATACAAGAACTGTGTCAATCGCTTTATTGTAGATTAGTAAAATGTCAATATTTAACTAAATATACGTCATTAAAAAATGAAATGTGTTTCATGAAAGAGCTGCTTTAAGGTTAGTTTTACCAAAATTCTTATTCAAATTCATACCATATTTACGAATTTATGGCATTTTATTTATTATCAAGAAAATTATATAGTCTATCGCTTTATTACAGATATCTTACAATGCCAAAATATCAGGCAATCAGTTATAAAGGTTATCGAAAAGCAAAGGATAGTTGCTCGACTAGCAGAAGGATTGTCCATCAAAGATTTAGCCACGAAGCTGGAAAGGGATCCTAGAACCTTGACATTACCCTTGAACAAGCCGAACACTAAATCCAGAAAAATAAGAGCACCAGGAGAAACCTTTTAGATCTTGATATTCGTAAAATTCGTAGGGAAGTACACGGAAACACAAACAGCACCAATTGTTTCGTTTTTGAAAAAGGTAGAATCGCTCCAAGATCAAGGAATGCCCGATACAATGTGTTGAATGAGATTGTAAGGAACATCAAACCTCTTCCAAGGCCTCCATTAAGCAAACAATACAAATAACAACAAAGGGTTTGGACACAGAATTAAAGGACCTGTTAGAGAATTCATCGCCAACAAGAAGGTGGAGACGTCATGTTTTAGGCAGGAATCATTGGGGATAAGTTGGTTGAACTATTCTGAGTCTCAAGGGGTTTTAAATCTCATCAGCAATGCGTAATGACCTTTGTGGATAATCATTTGTTGACATGAATAGATGACCTACCATTGTCACGTCGTTTTAATATTATTTTCTACATGACAACGCACCATCCTATTCTGTCAGGGGCAAATTCAGCGTTCGTTGAATCTATGGGGTTCGTTGGGGAAACGTTAATGGCCTGGTAACCGTGTACTCCAGACGTTAACCCCATTGGATATCTCTGCTCAATATTAAAAAGAGGAGTTTATGGGTGAGGAAAGAAATTTACTTCAAAATAATGCTTCAAAATAATGCTTTGTGGAGCAACATAATTGATGTTGCTAGAACAACAACTTCTTTTAAGATCAAACAATTGACTTGTTCGGGGGACAAAAGGTGTTTTAAGTTATTTAAAAAATGCTGGATATGCCGATAAATAATTCATTTATTATTCTTTGGCAGTAAAATATGATAGAAAACAAAGTTCGCAAGGTAAGACTGTGTATTTTTACCCTAAAACAGCATTTTAAGAGACATGCAATAAAGCGATAAAAAGTGGAAATTCCACGATAAATAATAAAAAGTTATACCTTTGTACATATCGCATGAATTTGAATAGAATCTTTGGAAATACCTAATCCTAAAGCAGTGGTTTATTGATATAATTTTTATTTTGTTGTGATGCATATTTACTGAAATATTGATATTTAATTCATCTGCAATAAAGTGATTGACACGGTTTATATAATCTATTATATATATATATATATACATATATATATGTACATGTATGTATATGCATATACATACATATAGATAAATTTATATATATAAGGCATTTGTCTATATGTATGTATATACACATATATATGTACATATAAACATATTCTCTACTAGTCTATAAAAGTAACGTTGTTAGTGTGTCTGTACATCTGTGTGTAGGTGTGTCTTTAAGAACGTTCCCTATGGACTCAAAAACGGATGCGTCAATTTTCATAAAAATTTCACACGAAGGTACTCTGTAAGCCTGGAAATTCTCTTAGATTGGTTTTGTGTCGGCATAATCTGATAAGCCTAACATCCCAGGTGTATTTGAAAAGTGTTATTACCACACAAGTTGAAAGGCAAAACAATAAAATAAACGGTAAGTTATTACATATGACCTGGAAATGTTTGAAATGAATGTTTCTTTATAAGGCACAGTTCAACAATGATACCTTTTTTTTTTTAATTCGAGACTTAATTTCTAATAATTGCCATTGCGTAACCAGAAATGTCTGGCATATAATATCAACAGTAAGTTCTTTAGTATGACAAGGTCATATTTCTAATGTATGTTTTTGCTTAGAGCATACCGAAGTATGATACTTGACTTTTGCATGTTAAACTTTGATGCAGGCCATATCCATAATGTATCCAGATTTTGTGGACACCCTGTATATTGAAATATTTCGTCGATTTCGACGTATGACGTTCAAATACTTTACTGTAAGTTTATTCATGCTTATATTCAGATAGGATTTAAGTCATGCAAGTGATTTACAAGAGAGTCCACACATATTACAAATGTTTGGATACAGTGATGCGATCGATTGTACTGCCTCTGAACATTTAGCTCTTTTTATTTTGTTCACGCAGATTAATGAAACTGTCAGAATAAAAACAGCGAAAACCCTGAAAACCAAGTGATTTCCACTATTTGCGATCCGAGATCTCGTTCCCAAGGCGGCTATGTGCGATACCAAATGAAGACATATTGCTCGTTTACTTATTTTTGTACCGCAGTAATTGTCGCCTCACATTAATTTTCCCTCCGTCCAACTGACTGTGCATTAGGATTTTTAGTGTCCTGTCATCAGACATTCTCGTGACATGACCAGTACACCGCAGTTGGCACTGAATAAAGAATTACCCAATTCCATAAATATTGCACTTTGTGAAAAGGTCAGCGTTTCATACCTTGTTTGGAAGGTAATGCCACAGACTGAGTGCAAACAGGTTTTATGAAATACATGCATTTGGTTAATATTGTGCTTGTATGGAGTCAACGACTCAGAGACATACATGAGGATAGAAATTACAACAACTCGGTTTGCCATGGTTTTTAAGTCCGGTCATATAACTCGTTTATTCCACAAACATTGACGAAGCTTTCTAGATACTCAAGTAACCTTAGCAATCCTGTTAACAATTTCATCATTTATGGACCCACTGTAAATAACCTTAGAGTCCAGACAAGGAAACGACTCGATATAGTTTAAAGTTTTACCATCTACCTTCAATTGACTTTCGAGAAATCTATGTGCTGGTCTGTCCTGTCTTACATTTCCGGCTTGCTTTGGAGTTAGGACAGGTTGATGCACTACTTCTCTCGTTTTATGGTACATTGTATGTCCAAATTTTTTACAAAGCGATCAAGGAGAGACTGTACATCTCCAAATAATATTGCTACAAAAGTAGCATCGTCAACAAAGAGTAAATCACGGATTATTTCAGTTCGAAGACGAGTCATGGCTTTAAACCGCTGCTGGTTTAATAGCCCACCAGACGATTCGAATTGAAACTATAAAATCTAAATATATGGTTTGTGCAAAAATAATGCCGTTCAACTATATATATATATATATATATATATATATATATATATATATAAACGACAATATTTGTGCACCAACCTAATAGATATTGAAATTAATTTATTCATTACAGACTATTATCCTCATTTTTTCTCAGATGTTTTTTACGACATTTCGGCCAACTATTCCTCTCTACGGTTCCAGGTGAGAATTGTCTGAAGATAGCGGTTTCAATCCTACTCAAAACCGTCCAGAGGCTTTCTTAGTCAAATCCTGGTGAGACGACAACAAATATGGATGGCAGTAATCGCTGACAATGTTCCTCTCCCGTCGCGGTTACCACCTGACGAAGGCCAGAGGAATAGTTGACCAAAACGTCGTAAAGATACAACTAAGAAAGATGAGGATAATAGTCCGCAGTGAATAAATTAATAAATATTATACTCATCTCAATGAACCCCAATTAAACTAATATAGATATTGAAATCTTAATAGAATACTGCTAACAATATCCATAAATACATCGATAGCATACTAATATTACGTATATTTTAAACATTTACTCGTTACAGGACATGTATTCCGAACATTAAGCGTAGATAATGCCAGTGAATTTGAAATAGTGGCAGTGGACAATTAAGAAGGGGAATCTTTGTAATGTATTCATTGGATTATCTGGCTTCGAGCCAGATTGGGTGTAACGGTTTGATATGATCAAATTATATGCTGGCAACTTCGTTGATTAAAATATAAAGCTGTCAAGAATGATAAACGCTCACACGGATTGACGTCCACGTTTCATTCCAGATTTCGCGATCGCTTGTACAAATAGTAAATACAAATTATTAATACACGGGCAGAAATAAAACAAAAAACAAACATGCGAACAATCCAAACATTGGACTATGAATATAATTACCAATTATTGATATAAAAAAAACAAAAGACAAGATTAATTATAAAACAAGAGATATTTGCAACATTTATTTCCTATGAGAAATCTTTAAAATATTAAAATTAGTTCTCTCTCGAAAAGATATTGAATTTAACAAAATTATTACACTTTAATGTGAATGCATCCACACTGGAGTCCGTATAATGGGAAGCACACAAAGACGCTTCCACATGCAAGCACACACGCACACAAGAGAATTATTAAAAACGAAAATAGAAAGATATATACTAAGCTGCTGCGAAGAAAGTGGGCTCTCTCCCGTGATAAAAAGCTACTTACACCTGAAAGTATCCTGCAACTCTATAAAGCCACCATTCGCCCATGTATAAAGTACTGTTGTCACATTTGGTGCATCTGGTAATAGTCTCTCAATCCTGGACAGCTTTTAAAAGGAGAGGCGCCAAGCTGATAGGTCCTGAACTGTCATCTAAGCTTCAATTTCTGTCTCATTGACGAGATGTTGCAGCTCTCTTCCTTTTCTACAACTATTTTAATGATGAATGCTCTGGCAAACTACAAGCACTTGTACCCCTTCGACGTAACTACTCCCGACAAACCCGATAAGCAGCTAAATCCCATCCTCACGCAAGAGATTCCTAGGCGAAAGAAAGCATTTTACTCCAATAGTTTCTTCCTAGAACTACTAGACTTTGGAACTCCTTTCTGTGATTCTGCTTTCCACACTGTATTGACATGTTCAAGTGTAATGTGAACAGACATCGTGCTGAATAACTCCCTTCATAATATCCATGCAACCTATGTTTCTGATATTAAGCCCCTACTTCAAAGTGGTACTGCGCCTTGTTTGGGGTTAAAATTGAATAAGAAAAAAAAATAATGCATATAAATTTAATCGTCCATTTAATAGGACGTTACATCGATTAGGGAATGCGGGATAACTATAATAGCTAGGTATTTAAGAGCATAATGCTTCTCATCAAAAGATGTTAGAAAGTGCTATTAGTGTTGTGACGTCTAGCGTCATCTATTTCAAGAAGACCCGTATCTATTATTTTCACTCTAATCCATTATGATTATAAGATCATCTCTCTTTACATCTTATCGTCCGATTTTCCCTTATTGTTCTCGATATTAAATGTACATTTTCACAGATAGACACAGGTATTGACTAAAGACTCTTTAACGTTTTATAGAAAACCTTAAAACCACATTACATATGACTTATATACATTAATTTTGACCCCCTATTATTTTAATTAATTCACATACATCGTTCCACATTTACAATGTTTTGCCCTTATTCTCTCACACCCCATTTATTCGTTCTTAATGTAGTTATAGTTAGATGCCACATCCTTAATATGTTACCTACCACGTTAAGAGTTTTGCTCCTTAGAAGCGCTGGTTGAGTTTGAATAAAATAAAATACGTATTTAATACGTTTGAATCTAAAACAACGCATTATTACAAAATAAACAGGCATTCATTTTGTTTGAAATTTATATTGAAATTCATAAATATATTTCAAAGGAAACCTCCATCTTCAGTATGTCTTTCAGTATGTCTGTCTTTTTTGCGATGTTGTTGTTGGAGCAGAGAATCATAAGTAGAAGTCCGTTTGTTGTTTTTACAGTAGTTTTTTTTAAATCTCGGAACGGTGCGTTTGGTCACGCGCGATTCACGTTAAGATTTTTTTGTTCCTTAGAAGCGCTGGTTGAGTTTGTATGAAATAAAATACGTATTATATACGTTTGAAGCCAAATACTGAATATGAAGGTTTCCTCTGAAATATATTTATGAATTTCAATATAAATTTTAAACAAAATAAATGTCTGTTTATTTTGAAAGAATGCGTTGTTTTGGCTTTAAACGTATATAACACGTATTTTATTTTATGTGTTACCTACCACTTTCTCTCTTGGTGAGAAACGTTCGGTTTTGAAATACCTAGATATAAAGAGCATAGTTATCCTGCGTCTCTAATTGATGTAATCCTCTTATTAACTCAACGATTAAATTTACATGCATTAGTGTATATTTTATATTGTCGTTTTTGGTGTTTCTCTTCTGTATAAGCTCCATCTAAATTATTGAGCGTTCCATAGTTATTGAGTGTTGCATAATCTCCATAAGCCTTCTTTTAAACGAATTTCTCTAATTCTTTTGCCTCCCCTATATATATATATATATATATATATATATATATATAT
Organism: Euprymna scolopes; assembly: GCF_053919585.1. Classification (NCBI taxonomy): domain Eukaryota; kingdom Metazoa; phylum Mollusca; class Cephalopoda; order Sepiida; family Sepiolidae; genus Euprymna; species Euprymna scolopes. The sequence continues at coordinate 139,496,824 of NC_136491.1, read as the reverse complement.
ATATATATATATATATATATATATATATATATTACTGGCAAGAAAATATCGAAAGTTGTTTTGGATTATTCCTGCTTATAAGCTATCTTTCTTGAAAATATCGGATTTGTATATTTTTGTTTTAATGATTTTCATATGTTGTTCATATTATTAGAGCGAACAAAACTAATTAAACAATACATACAAATGCAATCCTCTATTTGTATAAGAGAAAAGTACGTCTTAAAATGGAGTACTGTTGCCACATCTGAGCAGGCCCTACTCGGTGCGCCCTAGCTTGCTTTGATAATCTTCGAAACCTTGTAGGTGATGCCGTATTCGCTTCCCTGCACCTTAATACCCACAGAAGAGGCGTTGCGAGACTGTCTCTACTCTATCATTTTTTAATATATGGTCCACTACTTATGAAACTTCCACAAAAACCACTCCACTTACTATAGCCACTATCCATATTTCTCTCACTCTTACCTGTGCCTAAATCTAAACATAGATTCCGTGAACAGAGCTTTTTACTAGAACAAGGTGCCTTTGAAACATTGTTCCACTAGACTGCTTTTCCGGCCGATTACACTATAGTAGCGTTCAAGCCCAATGTAAACAAATTCTTGTGGAACTGTCCTCTAAACTGATTAAATTTCTACTAAATACCATTAAGGATTAATATACTTCCACATTTCATTATTTTTAAAACATATCCTCGAGTAGCCTTCGAGCCTTGATAAGGCGTTATTGTATATGAAATGAAAAAGTAGGGTTGAATCAATGTGCAATTAAAGCGCATAAATCTTATTAAACACTAGTTGAGAGACTCTACGTTTTCCAGGATTTAATTATAATGAACAAATGTTCTACACTTCTAATACTATAATTGCATCGAACTCGATTGATTGCATGCTCTAGAGGCTACCAACTACGCTGCATTGGAAGGAAGCAGTTACTTAGTCCAAAACATATTGTAATCTACATTGAACTGTACAGAATCTAGGGTTGATTTTATAACATCCCTTTTATATAATCTCGGTGAATTAAAGTTATTAAGTTAAACGTTATGTATCATGGTCCAACTGTGCTTCAAATCAAATGAATCATTTTCAACGCAAACCTGTCTTATTAGAAACCTTTTGTTGACATGATACCTCGAGCCATTTTGCCTATGACGTTGTAAAACCTGTAAAATGCACTTCTGGTTCTATGGTGACTGTTCCTTCTTTAATCGGATTTTTTTCAATTGTTTTTTTATAGATATTCAAAACTTTTCGATACTTATCTTATCTAAGATAATTTCAAGAAACATAAAGTATATTTGTGTGAAATTACCCCTAAAAATCAGCCCAGTCGTTTAGGAGTCCATAAGAAAGGAACTCACACACACAGCGATAAACTGTCTTTCATATTTAAGTAGAGATTATAAAAGTAACAACCATTAGAAAAGAACCGTTAATATTATTGTTATCCATTGCAATTTTTTAGGCATTCACTGATTTCAATATCTCCCCCTATTTTTAACATTTTCGGGTCGGTTCATAGTGATCCAACCATTATTGGTGTTGCTTTGACTTTCCTCAATTTTTATATCTTTCAGTTCTCTTGCTAGTTCCATGTATTTGCTTTGGTTATTCGTCTCCTTGATATATTCCCTGTGATCTGCTGGAACAGCGAAATCTAACATCTGAGAAGCTTTTCAATTCTTGTTAAATATAATAACATCCGGCCGCCTTGTTTTGATGTGTTTATCTGTTTGTGCGTATATGTCCGATAGAATTTTGAGATATTCGTTTTCAAGTATTGCTGTCGATTATTGTTCATCATATTCGCAGTTATTGTTTTGGAAACACTCTGTTATTTAGTTCTTGATAGGTATGTTAACTGTTCGAAATTATTTTACACCGATATTCTCTTCATTCGATAAACGTATGTGACTAATGAAGCAAATTGAACAGAACTTAATAATGAAGGGAAGGATTCGTATTATCGTAGGGTAGACGACAGACAGATTGTTAAATATCAATAAACAGAAACGAACACGAATACAACGGTTGTGAAAAATGTGGCAAATGTACAAACGTTTTCAATTTCGTCGAGGAGAGTCCGAGTTGAAAATGCGTGAAAAGTATCTTGCTTCCACCTTACTTGTTTATTAGTGTGCAATTTCTCATATATATCATAAGATTTCATGATATTGAATAAAATTGAATAATAAAACTAGAAGAGCATCCAACAGATATTGGTAGGTAGTGTCATCATATTGAATTTTATATATGTGAGGTTTGCGTTTGTTTTTCAACGCTGTTTTCTTTGGACACTATTTTATATTTATATGTGTATGAATGTGTGTCAGTGTTTTCCCATGTGCTTTAAAGAGAGGGGATGCATAGCTGTAGACGAATTTGATAAGTGAGTGGAAGGTCGCGTCAAGAGGGATTAACTCTGGAGACTTCACACTTACTGTAGCTGGACTGTTTACTTATATACGATTAGGAGATAAAACGTTAAAATACTGTCATGACCTATGTTTTATCCGAAAATATATAATAATAAAAATGCTTTAGAATTTCTCAAACCCATTAGTAATCTAAAGTCTTAGTATAATTAACGAAACTAAAATTGCCTACAGTTTAACTGACAATGATGAATGTTTTCCATGTGTAAATAAACTTTAGTATTAAACTGATCTAGACTTTAATTTATACAATATTTATTGAATTAAAGGTTTATGTAGTGATTTTTTAGAAATTTATAATTATCCTTTTCTCAATTTAGAGTGTCGATTATACCTCCTATTGAACTAGTGATGTAATCATACCTTTAATAACAAGTTTTAATAAAGATATTTATAAAGAATTCAAATTGGTCGTATTTCCTATAGATTTTGTTTAAATTAAAATATAAAGGCGATACCTCTGGACGAATTATTTATTATAGGTAACTTATGAATATTAAGTCAATGATTTTTTTAGATTTAGTTTATTTAATCCAAAAATTTTTAATAATATTATAATATTTTAGAATGAAAGTTATTATTTTCATATGTTATCCGTAAATGTTGTTGCGGCTGTTGTCTGTTCAAAAGTAAAACAGGAAAAAAACACAGCTTTCTACTACGATTATGGCAGATGCAACCGAAAATATCTAAAAAATAATTTTGAAAATTAGTTTTCATTTAATATAAAAATATACATAATTAATTAATTTTTATATATTTTTAGTTTGGTTGATGGTTTTCGTTTTACGGCATATCAACCCTTTTCAGGTTATTTAATGACGAATTCATTGCTTTTGAAGAAAATTTTTAATAGAATATATATTTTTTTCTCAAGTCATTTTCTATTTAAGCCATAGTTGATACCCTAACAGATACAAGCACTTCGGGTCGGAGTGGACCTGGGAGCAATGGAAGTTAAAGTGTGACTCCACACTACCCAAAGCCCGCAAGATTGGGCCTTACCATCGGATATATTTTAAGGTCATATCAAGGACCATTTAAAAAAATGTTTTTTAATATATATCTACCTATACGCACACAAACACGCATACATATATATACATACACACACATATGTATGTATATATATATATACACACACACACATATATATATATATATATATATATATATGTCTGTGCGTATATGTATATACTAGTGGGGGAGGCCGGTCTTCCAGGATGGAAATATACGGTCATTCATGCTAATTTCGTATTAATTGTTACATAGCCAATGTTATATTAAATATTATATTGTACCTAATACATATTTATTATTTCAAAAGTTGTACAAAAGTGACTTGATTGCCATCAGCTAGAATAGAAACTTAAACGTTTAGCGCTCAAACCCATTCTCTTACCGATGTAACAATCAAGAGATAAGTAAGAAATATATATTAAACCACTTGGAGAAATGAATTGAATCTGGCCATGCACAGAAAGAAGTAAAATAAGTCAGAAATGTCAATTGAACAATATGCATTTCAACTTACTAATATATGTCTTGAAACATCTTTTATTTATCTTAACAAATATTTTACTCGTTCTAAACCATTGCATGATTACTATTTCCTGGTAATGTCAGCGTTATGTGACCATACGTTTAAACGTTTATCGTGTATATATTTACACAAGAAAAGACACACATGCATCTTCTGTTTTATTTACATAGTTTATATGTGTGTGTGTATTACATTAGTCATTTTTATAGAAAAATACAATGAACATATTTACAATGCGCTGAATCTTAAATGATCTAAACTTATTTTTTCTTTGTCATATATGCTATAAAATTATTAATTACCACAAGAGATTGAATGCATTATTTGACAAAGGAATTATCTCTATTAATGAGATACAGTTTAATGAATGGCAATTGTTATCAATATCTACAAAAGAAATCCTGAATGTAATTAGAAAATTAATTAACAATCATCTACGAATCCGCTGTTTGTTTTTATATTTGTATTTATTGTTATTAACTTTGGAATACATAAATAGATAATGTGATTAATGCTTTCCTTCCTTCCGGATTAAATAATGCGTCGAATGCAAAATGCGCCAGCCACACTTGCATTAAACGATGAGCAGGAAGAGACTAGGAAGAGAAAATGAGGTGAAGAATTAATAGCAGAAAGAGGAAGATAATAATCTTCGCATTCAGATTAAAGATTTTTTCAGAGACGTTATTTACAAAGGGAATATATATATATATATATATATATATATATATATATCTGTAAGGAATGGGTCATATAAATGCATCCTTGCACCCATAGACACATACAAACAAACACACACACGCTCACATACACATACACACACACGCGCGGATATATATATATAATTTATCTATTAGTATTTTTAATTTATGTACAAATATTTATTAGGTCATATATATATATATATGTATATATATATAAAATTAAAAAATAATATATATATATACACGCACACACATAAACGCATATGTGTATATATATATATATATATATATACATACACACACGAATATATGTATGTATATACACACACACATACATACATACATTTATATATATATATATATATATAGATATATAGATATATAGATATATAGATATATATATTCATCAGTCTAGCACAATCGACAGCAATCGCAGTAGGCTAAGTGGATTTACTGTAAATACGTTCCTATCGAAAACAATATCCTCCGTCTATACATGTCACGTCACTGTAATCTATATGCCGCCTATATATATTTATGTGTATGTATAATTGTCATCGTTTTTCCGTATCTATAAATGTTCAACGTCTGATGTGTATATTTTACGTGCAATGTATCTCAAATTAAATGTATGCATGATGCGTACATAATAGATATTTTAAAGGTTAAAAAAAAAAGCACCATTTCCAGCACGCCCGAAATACATCGCTGGATTGCTACAAATAACAGGGATTTGCCCATTGTGATGAAAACAAAGTTTTAGGCCACGGTTATAGTCTTTGGTGTGGTTCCATGTGAGAGTCATATTAGCCAGTTCCAACGTTCGATGTCGGCTTGAAAGTCAACACCAAACTTTATCTGGATGTGCTGAAGAGCGTGGTGATCCCTTGGAGCAATCAGGTTGCTGTTGGAAGACCCTAGATCTGTCAGAAGGACTTAGCATTGGCCCAAAAGACCCAGAATTGGCTTTAGAAGGAATGCTAACTCTTTGTACCTTTCTTTCACTTCCCCCCTCCTGACATACATGAAGCAGCTGAACTACATCGTTTTGGTCATATGAACATGACCTCCCACAGCATCAAAGCTAGCCTGATCGCCGCCATCCACCGAGTATTCGCCGTGCTCCCTCTGGGACTTATGGAAAAACATGCTCCCAGTCTCGGACTTATATCGAGGCGGTGAGTCAGGTTGAAGGCGGCGACATTGATTAAAAGTTTTCAAATTTAGCTGTAATTATGTTTTCTTTAGGGCGAAACTTCTATCATTTCACCCTATATATATATATATATATATATATATATATATATATATATATATATATATACAAATGGCTTGTGTATATATAAAAATAAAACACCATCATTTGTGTTTGCGTGTGTATATGTATTCAATAGTGTCTATTTAGTACATGACACTACCTAAGAGAGACAGTTTTGTTAACAAACGTATGTACGTATCTTAATTAATTTTGCAGACTTTTTTCTATGGGCGCTTTATTTGGCATTACACACATGAAACTCTAGTCCTCTTCGAAATGATTTCCTCCGATTGCAATGCACTTGTGGTGTACCAACAACTTTAGGAAGGCCCCATGGATGTCCGCTTGTGTGAGCGTGTTAATGATCATCATCACAGCTTCTATCCTCTCCTCATTTGTACCAGCAAGACGACCTCCCTGGGTTATAGCTGTTAATCTACTTTCATCGCAGGTCACCGGAGCATTAGGAACTGTGGGATCTGAATTGACCAGATAAACTATCCCCTTGCTATCATGAAAACGTTTTTGTTTCTGATTTTCTCGGAGCAAATCTTCCAAATAATTATGTAAACAATTATCATTTTCACATCAAACTATGTACTTATTGTCTCTATACACATACGACAGTCCTTATTTATAAAATTTATTTGGGCAATCAATACTGGTGTTTTGGCTTCCTTATTCCTGCAAAACTTCCCATTATGTCTCCTCGCCTTCCTTGAATCTCTTACATGATTCCAATTCTGATGTTCGATTCATGCAAGATGGCCCAAAAGCTGTCTGAAGGATTCCATACGTTTCGGTGGTATTTTCCAACTTTATTACAGAATTTTATTACATATCGTTTTTCTAAAGTGTCGACATGTCCAGATTGCATTTTGGAACTTCACAAGTTGTGACAACCAGGTTTTAGTAGGGTGTATTCTAATTTTTCCTAAACATACATTTTGCATCTGAAATCATGAAAAATGGACACTTATCTCACCCCATAAGATGTATGGAAAAACATACTGAATTTTTAAGAGTCTGGGGCAATTTCAAATTCGCGTACAAAAAAAAGTCTGGAAACTGATTTTAAGACACGTCATATATATATATATATATATATATATATATATATATAGAGAGAGAGAGAGAGAGAGAGAGAGAGAGAGAGAGAGAGAGGGAGAGAGAGAGATTCCTGGAAGTTTTTTTAACCTTTAAACTATATAAAAAAACTAATGTAATTTTTTATATTTTTATCATTCGTAAGAAAACTATTTAGTCGGTAAGTCATCATCTGCTCTCAATCAATGCATCACCTACAATCAATACATCAACTTGCTATCTCGATTTTACCATGGTCCTAATATTAATTTAAGGGATCATAAGTTGTTCACCATGACACACTGTTTTAGGTATATATATATATATATATATATATATATATATATATGTATGCATATATATATATGTATATGCATGCATATATATATATATGTGTGTGTGTGTGTGTGTATATATATATGTATATATATATATATATATATATATATATATATATATATATAAACACATATTGCGGGATGCGGAGATCAGAGATATACCTTTGTTTCGAATCCTCTTTTTTTCTTTTTTATCACGATGACAAATAAAATTACTTCCTCCAAGGAAGCCAGCTGATAGGTCATGTTTATACGTAATAACTTTATAATTTTTTTAGAGATACGCAACGCTTTGTTACATTTTATTTCTTACTTTATTGTACGCATTAGCGTTCACGAGCGTGAATAGACTAAATCGATAAAAGCAACTACTATCTTACCTTTCAACTCTCTGACTATGAACCAAACTCTTTATTTGATTGATTCTTTTACGTTACCAACATGGTCGACTTATATCGATGTAAATTATTATTGCTTATGAAGTCAAAAATTCAAAACTCTCATTTTAAAGTTCTAACTATAAATATATTTGTTTTGCTAATTTATTTATTTTTCTTAAACATTAGATCCGTAAATATTCTATTGCGAATTTAAAATCTGATATGAAATGTTTCTTTTTAATAACCATTGAACTATTTCAGCGTCACAAGTGGAAACCTACCCCTATATTTGCGCCGAAAAATCAAATGCAAACATTGAAACTGTTCGTCGTCTCCAGGTTTAGATTTGCATGATATCGTGATCATACCGTGAGGGAAGCCAAAGCAGTAAGCATTATTTTATTCTCTTCTGTTAGATGGGGATACAAATTAAATCACTTTTATAAACTGAATGGCACACGTGTAGAAAGTACCGAGACACACAATGTCTACCGAACTTACTTACACACGCATTTACGCATATACTACAACTTTATCTGAATGTAAATAAGATTTAGAAACTGATAATTCGAAATCTTAAAGCGTGAAATGTGTTTTGGCTTAAAATAAAACATTAAACAATTAAAATAAGAATTCAAGAAATAGAGACTTCAACTAGCAGTTTTGATTATTCAAAGCAAAATAAAATAAGAATGTAGTATTTTATGCAAAACGTGATTTGGTGGTGGGTAAAGATGGTGTGACTTAACACTCGCTAATTAAAAAAAGCTCTTCATCGCGTTTTTATAGTCGACACTTTTACAGTAGAAGAGATAAAAATCTAAAGACAAGAAAAAGTAAGTACAGGTATAAAATGTGTTATTCATATACACCTAAAGTTAAAACAGCAAGGCAGAGAAAGGGTGATAAAGAGAAAGAGAGTCGGAATAATTGACGTCTGACTGTAGTTAGAAATAAAAAAAGACGGAGATTACGCCAAATTTCCACGTGTTTATACTCAATGAAATCATACGTTTTACGTATACCGTACATCGGGTCAATTGCCTCAAATCCGGGGGTAATGGCGCCAACTAAAATAAAGTGCTCTTTATGGCGGGGTTGCCAAAAGAGCATGTTTAGCTTGTCGACGCAATTACACAGGAATTGACGCGATACCTTTACTAAAGTTATGGTTTTCAGTAGAAAATAAAAAACGCAAGAATTTATTTTTGCTTTTTTTTTAAAGCATCTTAATTTGTAACAATAAAACATAATTTTTACAGTAACATTACGAAAAAGCCCCTAAAGTCCGTATACATGAATTCGATATAACTCGAAGAAAAATGAATTCTCGCATACTATTCAGGAAATTAAAGATTCAATTAGATTCCTATTTCAGTCACCTAAATTATTTAGAGTGAAATGAGTTTAGGAATTTATAGCCAAATCTAAATATTTTTTTTGCTTAAAAAATAGCATAAATACAGTAAGTTAGGTAAAATTTGCATAGAATGCTCTGCTTTACGGTTGTTGTAAAAATGGAACGGAAATTTGAATTTCGCTCCCTTTTAAATTCGGTACATTTTTACATTACGTCCAACTCATCGTTCACATTCGACACATCAACTTTTATAGCTTTTCGGGTATGCTGGCAAGGTTAGGGATGTCTATTGCGAAAGCCGTTCTTCACATGGGTAGATTGGTAGGTGCGTCGGAAATTTCGTGAAAAATAGTGAATAATTCCACCCCGTTTTTCCAAGCTTATAACTCCTCGAAAAATGTAACTTAAGCCCTATTTTTTGCAATTAAGGGAGCAAGGACCAAGGTTTCATAAAAAAACAAACAAACAAACAACGTTTTTTTTTGTTTTATTTTTAAAGGTTTTAAACTTCGGACTTTACAGGTAAATTTCTAAAAAAACACTACTTTCTTTGTTTTAAATTTGAATATATTATTCATTGACCTTTTCTCTTCAATTTGTGATACATAACACTTTGGTGAGTAAATTATTTACTTTTTAATATACATTTCAAAATGGGAGGCGTGAATTATTCGACCTCATGTCTTTCCAAGCTTATAACACCTCGAAAAATGTAATTCAAGCCCTAATTTTTTTCAATTACAGGAGCAAGGACCAAGGTTTCATAAAAAAAACAAAAACAAAAGATAAAACAAACAACGTGGTTTAAAAAAAAACAGGTTTTAAACTTCGAACTTTACAGGTAAATTTCTAAAGAACACTACTTTTTTGTTTTAAATTTGAATATATTACTTATTGAGCATTATTATTATTGTTATTATTATTATTATTATTATTGTTATTATTATTATTATTATTATTATTCAATTTGTGATATATAAAACTTTGGTGAGTAAATTATTTACTTTTTAATAGACACTTGAAAATGGGGGGGGGCGTGAATTTAAAAAAAACGTTTGTCTAAAATATTACATTCGGTTTATTGGAAAGGGCATAAAATTTCACATTGACCCTGAAAATATCGTCAAAATAGAATCAATAGAAAAATGTTGATAGATTTTGAAAGTTTAAAAATTGAAAAATATTGAGTTCGTAAAATTCATTAGTTTAAAAAAACAAATATTTCTATTACTTTTAAAACAACTTTATTAGTTTATTTTGGAAGTATAATCCATAAAGAAAATAAACAACCCACTTTTAAAAGAGAAATTATGAGATTTTTATATTTTATTCGCAGTTTCGTGATAAGGGTGTCAAAAATTCTGATACATCTACTAGATTGGATTGTTTATTCGTTGTCAACTTACCCTACAACCTATAAATGTCGACATTTCCAATGTGAATGGTAAGCTGGACTTATGTAAAAAATAACAAAAAGATATACCAAACTGACTTTTTCGTTTAAAAATGGAATTATTCCCTTTCGTTATTAACTTTTTTTTAAATAAATATTTTGTGTTTTATATACATAAAGTACAATTGTTCAATGTTACTGTATTGATTATATTCGTTTGAGGGGGGCACAATTAAAAAAATTAAGAAAGATTAAAACGAAGCGAAATTTAAGTTTCCGTTCCATTTTTACAACAACCGCAAAACAGCACATACTCAGCAAGTTTTATCGTAATTTATAAGCATTATGTTGAAACACTAAATCAACATTTTATTTATTTTTTTGCATAATTAATGATGGAAGTATTTTTCTGTTTATTTTCTGAAGATCTGTTAAAAAAAATTATTTGTACATTCTCTTGAAAAAAACAATCAAATTTTTCTCTACTTTCACATAACTATTTACAGTGTTCATGTAAAGCATTCATCTGTTCTTATTATAATAAAAATTCCGTTTTCAAAGAGAAACGTTTACTGACAAGCTTCTTTTTAAAAAAAAAGTGAAAGTTTTCCTGAAAAAACAACTTTCACCTAACAATTTATGGTAAAAAGTTAATCTTTTGGGGGGAAAAAAATAACAACTTTTATTGATTAAAAAAATTGCAAAAAATAATAAAAGTAAATAAACGAACAAAATGCAATTTTTCTTGAGGAATGTGTTCCATTTTAACAAACTGAACCACAGCAACGCGTGGCCGGGTACAGCTAGTATATATATATATATATATATATATATATATATATATATATATATATATTATATATATATACTTCATTTAGTCACATAAATTGATATACGAAAGTATAGATTTATGTGTAAACTTTAAGTATTTACTTCAGCAGTGTACAATACGTATGTTGAGCTAGGCAGTAAGTTATAAAATATATATGGCGATTAAGCTACATAGAATATTCCGCGTTTCATCAACGCTAGGATTCCTCAGGCTGAGGAATCCTAGCGTGGATGAAACGCGGAATATTCTATGTAGTTTAATCGCCATATATATAACTTACTATATATATATATATATATATACATATATATATACTACCTTTATTACATATATATACTACCTTCCTGATTTACCTTATATGTTCTACCTACTTTTAATTACTATTTACTAAATTATCCTAATCCTTCATTCTCGTTTCATCATTAACTCAGTTTTTCTCATATTGGCATTTTCTATATCTGGGTATTTCCTCATCTGAGCGTTTTTCTTAATTTCCCCATTATTTTTCCTTATTGTTTTGATGATATTATATATATATATATATATATATATGTATATATATATATGTATATGTATATATATATCGTATTTTTAGGTTATTGTGCCAACTAAAAAAGTGCTCTTTATATGCGTTCTTGTCAAAAGAGCACTTTAGCTAGTTGGCGCAATTACTCCGGACGTTGCAATTACCTCAAAGTACGGGATATATATATATATATATATATATATATATATATATATATATATATATATAGTAAGCTATAAAATATATATGGCGATTAAGCTACACAAAATATTCCGCGTTTCATCCACCCTAGGATTCATCAGGCTTATGCGAGGATTTCCGGTTGTCTCTCCTTTTTATAAAGGCATCTATTATTGAGTTTTTTTAAGTTAGCCAATCATCTCTATGGTTTCTACCGCACCCTTCCTAATAATCCAATGAACAGGCACTTACAGGACAAAGTCCCAGCTGACCTCTGATTACCCGTTCCCTTGTATGCGCCATTTTAGTAGGGAGCGTAATGACCTATGTTAAACCTAGGTTTAATGGGGTTTTTGTTATTTTATATATATATATATATATATATATATATATATATATATATATATATACATATCAAAATTTACACAAAAATCCATACATTCGTATATTAATTTATGTGGTTTCATGAATTAGTCATATATATATATATATATATATATATATATATATATATATATATATAATTGAACAACAAACCCAGAATAAATATATATATAATTGAACAACAAACCCAGAATAAAGAAAATATAAAACGAAAAAGGAAACGGAAAATAATCTGGTTCTTACCTCCGTTTTCATTGAACACTAAAACTAGAGTAGGGCATTGTTTTCTTAGCCTTCTAGACAAACATTTTCCAAGAACACATAGACTACATAAACTTTTTAATAGAAACACGGTGAAAGTTAGTTACTCGACAGCTCCATCAATAAAGTCGATAATATCCAAAGAACCAAAAAAGATAGATAACGCAGGCTGCTCTTGCAGGACCAAAAATAGCTGTCCATTGGAGAGTAATTGTAAAGCTGAATCCCTTGTCTATGAGGCCACAGTAACGGAACAATCCACAAATATACCGGAAATATATATAGGTATGACAAAAGGCCAATTTAAACAAAGATATTATGCACATATGAGCTCCTTTAGAGCTAAAACAAGGATGAATACAGCATTAGCTACCCGCGTGTGGGAGCTTAAAGAAAAAAATACACCCTTTTCCATAAAATGGAGAAAAATAGAGCATAGACCAGCATACGTCCCGGAATTAAGTCAATGCTCACTCTGTAACGCAGAGAAATACTACATCCTCCGGTCCATTCATGACCCAAAAATAAAATGTTTAAATGTGAGGAGTGAAGCTTTGAAAAGTTGCATACATAGAAGGAAGGGGCTCCTAATAAATTGGATCAATGAAAAGAACAACACTTAGATGTTGTTTATATATATATATATATATAAGGAAAAAAATTGTAAATACATAAATAATTAGTCGGTAAACTTGGATTTTAATCGCAATTATATTATAGATTTTTAATTAATGTCATATATATAAAAAAAAAATAAATAAATTATATTTTATAAATGTAATTTATAATCTATTTCGAATTTAAAACTATAGAAAAATATAATAATGTTAATAAACTAGGGAAATCACTTAGGATACATAAATACTCACTTCCCCAAACCTTGAAAGATTTGGGTTTTTTAAAAATAATTTTTAAACGTATTTCGAAATTTTTAAACGTGATTCGATATAATTAAAAATATATTTTTTAAAACTTTAAACGTATTTTTATAAATTTTTAAATGTTCGATATAATTAAACGAATTTTTAAGTTTTTAACCGATACCAATACAGATTTTGAAGTTTTTATACATAAGGAAAGAGATTTTGAAATTAAATGGGGTTCAAATTAAAATCGATTCATATAAAAAAAACATTTTTTCGAAATTAGATCTTAAATTTAAATAATTCAAAGTTGAAAATTAGGTATTACATTACCCGATATATATATATATATATATATATATATATATATATATATATATATAGATAGATAGATAGATAGATAGATAGATAGATAAAAAAAATAAAAAAAGGGGGGGAATTAAGCAAAACGAGATTTGAACGTGGATTCGCGAGGTATATATACTTCACACTTCCGGTTATAAGATAGACGAATATTGGCTGAAGAGAGCTTGATAAGGATACCTTAAACGGGCCTTATTATCGGGCTTGAAACCGACGGTACCAATGACCTGTCTCAACTAACAACTTTCTGTACACAATATATATATATATATATATATATATATATATATATATATATATATATATATATATATATATTAGTTGTATATATCCGGCGTTTCTAGGCGCAAGACATATTGCCTGGTGAAGCAGTTGCAATTACATAATCCAGAGACTACCTTGATGTCACTGCTATATATAAACGTGTACTGTTTAGAACATCGTGCACGTGTTGCATATTCATATTAAGGACGCAGTGTATTTATAGATCAACGCGTGATATAAATTTTTACGCGGTCATCAATTGCTGGTCTGATCGCTAAGAAAATGCATGTACTCTGCATAAAATCTTTAATGAATGTTCCAAATTCTAATCCTATAAAATCAGTTTACAAATTATATTTATTTAATAAAGTGACTGTTACGTATATTGATGAAGTCTTGTTTTCTAATGGGGAAATACCGGTCAAGCAAATCAATTATGCGATATGTGTTATCATAAAACTGAAGAAATAGTGTTACAATTTGTATACTGTTTTAAACGTTTTAATACCGACATAAATGATGTTGGCTGCTCAGATCGTCTGAATTACGAAGCAGTTTCGCCAAACAAAAGTTCGCGAATTCTTTTTGGCATATTTTTAAAGAAAGTACGCTGAAAGAGCAGAAGAGCGGAAAATAGCAGAAGGTAGTGAATCCAACTTTGTCATGTAGTACAGAGTGACCGAAAAAAAAGAGGACATTCACTTTTTTTCTGTGCATTTTACAGTCAACGGAGAAAAAAGGCAAAAGACCCTAGTGTTTTGATGTTATGTTTCGAATATAATAAACTAGTTATGACCAAAGTTTCATTTAATTCGGACAAACCACTAAGAAATGGGGCCTAATCAGAGTTGGGGCCCGTTTTTGGGGTCACGCTGTACTACCCGGCTAAGTTTTAAACGCATTTAACGTTTCCTCACACAAGATCGAATGCAATTCTTCAACGAATCTGGGCATTAGTTAAGTTCTTCTTAGTTGCTCTAAGACAATTAAAAAAAAGTATATCTTAAATGTTACAATGGGTATCGTCTCTCTCTTTGTCTCTCTCTATCTTTCTCTCTCTCAGTTTAAGGCATAACAGGAGTCAGATTCCTTACAAATCAGTATTACATCAGTAGGAAAGCTTTTTAGCCTCAACACAAGGAGATTTGTAATTGACTTATCTCATTGATTATTACCATTGAAATACAAGGAGCATTCCAAAAGTAATGTCTCGTATTGTTTATGGCGTCAGGATGTATCCGATAAGATTGTAAATTGCATTTTTAAAAAGGTAATCAGGATCTGAAAGTTGAAGATATTGACGATCTGAGACTCCAGTGAAGCAACTTCTGTCGTGCACGTGCTTCATTAACCAGATATATAGCATTGAATTCCTGGAAAACGTGCATTCAGAATGATGGTAACTATGTAGAAAAAGAAATTATTGAGCACAAACTGCCTTTTATACCAATTACACTACCCTCGCGTTCGTAGCTGTTCTATATTCGGAGTTAAAAAAATAGATATTTTACTTTTGGAAAAACAGTCATATGATAAAGCGCATTCCAGATGCCCATGTGCAGCCATCCGTGATGACTTACAAATTGCATTTCGAAGGTAGTGAATATGTAGAAAATTATATCCTTGAGCATAAAAAGTCGCTCGGTTGAGTGGTGCCATCCTCGTCTTTGTAGTTCTTCAAGCTGTAAGTTTAAATATAAGTAGGATTCCATTTTGAATAGCCCTCGTAAAAAATAGTACAGTATTGTTAAAGTTAAAACACTTATCATTAGATTACTACTGAGCACTTGTATAGAAATTCAGTAACAACAACATTATCTAAGGCTGAATCCAAATATAATTATGAAATAAGGCATCGCATTCACAGAGTGGTCTTGAAATCAATAATATAGTAAATTATGTTGACAAAGTAACCGTTTATTTTCACTGTCCTGAATAAACTGAGCAATTGGTTATATAATAGCTTAAACAAAATATACACATAGACATGAGATACATAATTATTATATATATATATATATATACTCCTATGAATTCGTTTTTCTTTTGTGTGTACTGATATTCATATTAAACCCCCTCTTTTCTATTTATATAAAAAGAAAATACAATTTTCTTATATATGGGTCGTGGAATTGCGTTCATCTGCAAAAGATCTAGCTCATTTGCATATTCTTTTAAACATTCATTTTAATAAATTCCCTGTTAGTTTCTTTTGGTTTTCTTATGGGATGATCATCTAGAATTAACTATTACGTATAATTATATTCATGCAGATAATCTACATGATTTATACTTGCATAATATTTGCGTAAAAAGTTTACAGTAAACACAAAATTGTTTCCATATATATTTATGTATACGTATATATTTTCGTTTAATCTATCAATCTATATATATTTAAAAGTGAATCTGTTTGGGGGTGTCTGTGTGTCTATGCGTATATTTCGGTTGGTTTGTTGGTTTTGTTTTACGGCATATCAACCCTTTTCGGATTATTTAATGCCGAATCCAAAGATTTTGAAGAAAATTTTTTTAATAGAATATATCTATTGTTTTCATGTTGGTTTCTATTTAACCCATAGTTGAGACCCAAACAGGTACTACCACTCCGGGGCAGAGTGGACCTGGGAGCAATGGTAATTAAAGGGTGGCTCCACACTCCCCAAAGCCCACGAGCTGGGGCCTCACCACTGGATATAGTTTAAGGTCATATCCAGGACCCCCATTGAGGGACTTTTACCTTCTGCAGCGGGGCAGTCAGCGTATTCTAATGCCCCACCGACAGGGCCGTCTATGCGTATACATTTCCCTACGTAATAAATCTGTCAATTTAACGTCTACAGACTCGAAATATGATATACAGGGTACTGAGATTTGGGGAAATCTTTGTGGCCGATTTTCGGCCAGAAATTTGGCTTTGAAAGGATAAACATTCAACGATTTGGCCTTTGTAATCTCTACTAAACTCCTCCGCTAATTTTATGCCTAAACACTTGAAATTTTAGATATAGGTTCCTTGGACATGGATCTTACTTAATAACTTGATTTGAGCCCAAACGAATAAGTCTTAAGTGGTTTTAATAAGGGTCAAAGTTAAACAAAATTGACCGCTTTTTTTTCAACATACACCTCAAAACACCCGGGCAACGCCGGGCTGAACTGCTATTACACACACACACACACACACACACATATATATATATATATATATATATATATATATATATATATATGTATATAGCCAGTAGAATTTACTTTCCTAGAAGTACATCCAATGAAGCAACATGTGTCTACCAAAGAGTGGTCAATGAGTGAACAGAGCAGGTATAACTCCCACTCAGGTTACATTCTAACTTTGTGAAATAAGAAAATGTTTTTGTTTGAAATATCAGTTCTCGACGGTAATTATTGGCCTGAAGACGTAATCCCTCAACGCGCGTGATTACAGAAACATGTATGCACATATGTAGCCATTAATGTTTGTATAAATAAATTTAATATAAATATATATATATATATATATATATATATATATATATATATATATAGGTCAGCTATTTCTATGATACATTAACTTCTTAAAAAATGAGTCCATTGAAAGGTACCTCCAATGTCACCCTTTTATTCTATTATATTGTACTAATAATACCATCAGGCTTTTCTCAACTATCCCTTGTCTCCCTTACTTTTTTAATGTGTTAGTTATCCCCGACTCGACATATATATATATATATATATATATATATATATATATATATATATATATATATATATATATATATATATATCTTAATGCCTTTAAGAAATGGATGGGGTCATGTCGAGTCGGGGAACACATGTTTGAATGTTGTGTATTTACACATATATATATGTGTGTGTGTGTGTGTGTATACTCATATATATGCACTCATATATATGCACACACACACATATATATATATATATATATATATATATATGCATATGAATATCGAATACACGCACGTATGCATTTAAATATACATATATGTTTGACAGTTGTATATTTAGACGTATATATATGTGTGTGTGTGTTTTTATACTCATATATATGCACACACACATATAAATATATATATATGCAGATGAATATCGAATACATGCACGTATGCATTTATATATACATATATGTTTGACTGTTGTGTATTTAGACGTATGTGTGTATACTCCTATATATGCACACCCACCCACACACGCACATATGACTATGAATATCGAATACACGCACGTATGCATTTAAATTCATCTGCAAAATATATAAATTATATGTATGTATGCTAATATATCTGTATACATTTCTCTTGAAAAATATACGTATACGCTGATACGATCATGAGTCGGTTGTGCATCTTGTCTCCATGAAGTACTATATTTTGCGAAACGAAGTATTTTTTAAGTCACTAATGAAGCTCATTGTGGGAATACTTTATTTTTTCCATTATTTTTTATTTTCATTTCATAAACAAACTTATAAAAAAGCTAGCATACACTAATGATCTTGTTCAGTATATAATATCAATTTGTCTAATTTATAAATCATCTATTGATTTATATATGGTAACAGTTTTGTGGCCTCTTCACCAAACTGAAATGGCCGTAATTATGCTTCTAGTTTATTCAACATAGGTTCGTCGATCGAATGATAAAGACAGAAATATTCTATATATTTCAACGGTAAAATAAAGTAAAATATGCCTATATTGTGTAATATAAAGAATTATTACAAACCTTGTGCATAGGCAACAGTAAACACTCAAATTTTAGCTTTAGAAAAAATCGAAGTTTATTTGATTCGCTGCATTATTGATTTCTCAATCTCGAACTACAATGGATACCCTCTGTAAGAGTAGCTGCGCGTGTAATTGTGAGGCAAGAGTTTCCCAATCTCCAACCCCACCTCTCCGAAATTGACACGTCTTTTATCCTGTGGCAAAGAAAAAATGAAATGGTGAGGTACACCTGGGCTAGAACTGGACACCAGTCGATCAGTAGTCGGATACTCTACAATTGAACTATATGTTCAGAGGGTGATAGTTCTGGGGTTTTTTAATAGAGAGGATTTGCTGAGAACTCATTTGCTAGGAATTGTCTCCCCTGGCCAATAAAGCTTAAACTATTCTCCTGAAGAAATTCTTTCTCATCTATAAGAGAAGAAATACTATTTTTATGATAGTTTAATTTTCGATTTTCAATACTTATAGAGTCAATGTCTGTACAAAACATATAATAAAACAGCGAACTGTATAAGCTACCTTTGTGTGAAATTTGCAAAAGATAAGCTTAGTCGTTTCAGAACCAATAACCAAGAACTCTCTCACACGCATACAAAGTGACTTTTATATAATAGTATAAATAGCGATAGAGATTAACATGATCGTTGATCATATTTAAGTGAAGATCACGTAAGGTTTGCGAGGTTCAGTGATAGGGCATGGGCGTGCATAAATCGTTTTGTGTATTTTTTCGTTCCAGAATTCTGTTTCACTAACATTGATTTGCCATATGTTTATAAAATTCATGGTCACATCAAGCATGATCTGTGTTCTTGCTGAAGATTTCTTCTATGATACAATCTGATATGAGTTTTTTCAAATCACGGTTACATTTTACCTGTCCTAGAATTAGCTTAGCTGAAGGCAAATCAATACTTTACTATGTTCTAGTATTGAAGTTGTGAATATTTGTGTAAATTATACCCCGCTTCCGCTAATTCCTTGGGTATAAGTTTTTTGTATTTTGATAAACATAATTTTGTCAACACATTGTCTAGCTTCAATACTCGTAGAATAAATCAAATTCATACTACGTAAGAATCTCTATTTTTATTAATCACTTTTTGTCTTGTTGGTGAAACCTTGAAAACCCACTTGCATGCATGTATATATATATATATATATATATATATATATATATATATATATATTGTGTGTGTGTGTGTGTTTCCAATAAGGGAGATCGATTTACAAAAACTTTGTATTAGAAACTGAGCACCCTATATAAATCTTTACATATTGACTTTTTTTTGCATTTTGTTTTAGATACTCGAGAAGATTAATTTCCAATCGCTATTCGTCCGCTCCAAAAACTGAAAACAAAACGAAAGTAAACAAATGTTTATGACGAGTATTTATTGTACCTATTGGCCGATAATAAAGAGTGTGGCTTCGTTTATTGTAGCCAAACCCAATTTATTAGCGGAATATAAAAAAGTTGATTTTTAATTAAAAACAATGATAAACAATTAAAAACAATGATAATAAATAATCGGACCGTTAAAATACAAAATTTACAAGGGCAAGTCTTATTATAGATATATGGGCGACGGTTAAATGCCCTTTCCAATCATCCAAGATAGAGAACATTAATAACAAGCTAAATAAAATTGAACTTACTAAAAAAATACACTTATGAAACTAAAAACAATAATTTTATATCTTTTCTAGACATCCATCTAATAAATAATATTAACCAACTAAGTTTTAAGATAACTAATAACGATTTTATACATTACTACCCACATCACAGATAAAGTAAAAAGAGATATTATAATTGGGTTTTATTTCATGCCCTAAGAATTTGCAGCAAGTAAGACAAAAATGAAGTATGTGATTACCTAGAACACACCTTTAATAATTTGCAAAAGAAAAGCTCTAAAAATTTACTGTAACCAGAATCAAGACAGCCTCCAAAATAAACTAATGCATTACAAAATATTGATCCTACGCACAAGCAATAATCAAGAAGCTATTTACAATAATCTAAACAAAATCGGCATCCAAATATCAGAAAAAATGTAGAGATCAAACCCGTAATCTGTAGCTTACACTAAAACTAGGGTCAAAACCAGAGTATACTCCATAACTTTCCTTGATTGTGTCAAAATATACATAAAAGAAAAACAACGCAATCTTTGTAAGAGATTACATGAATACAAAAGAAATGTGAAAATAATATTACACTTTATGCCATTTTCTGTCGCATTATGAAGAATAAACACTTATACACGTCGTCTATCAAATCGGTTCTCATATCCGAATTTATAATATAAATAAGCAAAGAAATGGCTTCTTCCGTATTTCTCCCTATCTGTCGAAAATTATTAAGGAAAACAATTTAGATACGGGATAAACCTAAATATATATATATATATATATATATATATATATATATATATATATATATATATACACTAGTGATGGAATGACTCAGAAAGTTTTCCCGATTCCGATACGAGTACCGATTCCGATTCCGATTCTGTTACATTTTCGCAATATTCAATTAGGGATTTATTGCTTGAATACTAAACTGTTCCTTTAGTTGATTACAGGTTTCCATACTTTTACTTTATAAAATAATACAAACTAGATATGGTAGTTGTTTACAAAATGTTTATTATTTGTGCAATAATATTTTACATCGGTTTTAATCTCGCAATAAAATATCTGGCAAAAGTAACGTTTATATTATAACATAATATTTATATTTACGTTTGTATTATAACGTAATATTCTTTAAAAAATTAATTAAGAATCTATGTTGTTATGGAACATTTTTAAATAATTTAATTTGAACTCTTTTAATCTGTTAAAAATTAATGAATTTGTAGGAAGATTATTTTCCTGGGTATTCATCTGTATACATTGATTAGAAAACAACTCTATTTAAAAAAGCAAAATAATATTAAATTTATATCAATTTCTAATTGCAGCTCAAGGTAAGCTTTTGTTCAATACGTGTATTTAAACTTTTAAAAAATAAATATTTTTTTACTTATTTGAACTCTTATGTTCTATAATAAATTGTCATTTCGATCAATTTAAATAGATTTTGTTCAAATGTCCAAAATATAATGGGTGGGGAGTGAACATTCACTAAAAAATATCTCCCTCCCATATATTTTACAGAAGATGCAGTTTATGTGCAATTACATTTTAAAATGGATAAGTATCGAAAATTTCACGGAAACCTGACCATTAGTTGATTTTTGCAAGATTTAGTAAACACGGGTATGTTTTCACAGTCTGTATGTTTACTACATGGGAATGTTATTGTAAAGGGTCAATTGTGTAAACACGATTTTCGTCGCGCAATTTTTTTGCGGTACTCTCTCTCGGCCAGTCCGCTACACCCTGCTGCAAGATGCGCAATTGACCCTGATGTCTTACCGCAAATCCAGCATTCTGCAGCAACTTCCTCTCCTAGAGCCACTTTTTTGGACAATCGTGTTCCTAATGCCTGCTCTTGTGCT
The DNA here is from genome assembly GCF_053919585.1 of Euprymna scolopes. NCBI lineage: Eukaryota > Metazoa > Mollusca > Cephalopoda > Sepiida > Sepiolidae > Euprymna > Euprymna scolopes. The sequence goes on along the minus strand of NC_136491.1, from coordinate 139,474,383 downwards.
GCACAAACAAAAGCTTCAGTACTCTTAGCCAGATACCCAGCTCTAAGCCATTGCCATGATCTTTCATCAGCCACTTCTGCTATATCCTGGAAGAACCTTCCATGCATTTTCTTCCTAGCCAGTTCCCCTGCCCTTTCTCTATCCATACGTTTCACATAATCAGCCTTAGTCTCATATACCTCCACTTCATTGGCCACAACATTAAGCATCCACTCCTCACTTGTAACCACATGCTCCTTCAACGCCATCTCCTCGGTTCTCACACACTCTTTTACACTTTTCAATCCTCTCCCACCATCTTTCCTCTTTTGATACAGCCTAGCTACACTACTTCGAATGTCAAATATACCAAACATTGCTAAAGTTTTCTTGTTTTGATATCCGTGGCATGCAACTCCTTATTAGACCATTCTAAAATTCCCGCACTGTATCCCAAAACATTGACTGCCCATGCATTCACTGCTTTCATGAGGTTTCCTCCATACAGTTTCGACTTTGCAATTAGTTTCACTCTTCTAAAATACTCCTTCCTGACTTTCTCCTTCATTTTTCTGTTCATGATGCCTGCACCCTCCAACACTCCCAAATACTTATATCCCGTACCATCTATTTCTTTCATGATTTCTCCATTTGGCAGCACTATTCCATTCGAATGAACCTTTACCCCTCTTTTCATCACCAGCACCGCACATTTACTAATCCCAAACTCCATTCCAATGTCTTCTAAGTATGTCCCCACAAATTCTACCAGTCTCTCCATTTCCTTTTCATTTCTACCGAATATTTTCAAATCATCCATAAACAACAACAACAACAGAACAACAACAACAACAACAACAACAGCAATAATAATAATAATAATAATAATAATAATAATAATAATAATAATAATAATAATAATACCAGCAGCAAATGTGTAGATTAATAATTTTAGTTACTATAGACCACCCAAATAAATAGGATTCTATATTTTCATGCGACTACGGTGAACTTTTTTTAGGTGACTACTTTGAAAACTTTAACAAATTATCGCAGCTAGTTAGCAATTGTAACTTTTTTGCAAAAAAAATAAAGTCCTCATAAGAATATTGCAACATATGCTAATCCATCAGAAAATAAAATATGATATTTCATTTTTAAGAGGATTACGTGTAAACGACTAAAAAATGATAAATAATCTAAACAAAATTAAGTCGGTTTGCATGTAAAGTTAATGGGAAATGATCGCTTTTTCGAACCAAACAAAGAATTAAGGATGTAGTCAATTTTATTTTTGTTAAAATCTTAGTCATGTTTACCTTCAAAATTTAATATAAAATATGTCATTGCGAATAGTTATACAAAACACGCCTTTTTCGTATTGCTAACCTAGTCTGGGTTGTAATGCAAAAAAGCGATTACGAGTGGTTTTATAACATTGTCGGTTGAACTTAACATTAGTCGTAAAAAATTTGGTTAACTGCCCTAAAAGTTAGAATGGATCATTGTACGCTTAATTTATATGTGTAAATCAATCCACCTTAAATTCTACAATATTTTTTTTGTTTTCTTCTTTCGTATATTCACACATAATTGCCAAAAAGTAGAATTTCATTGAGGAGGTAATTTTAAATGTTCATATAATTTCTTTTTGAAATTTGATAAATTTATAAACGTTCATTCTTTAACGTATTTTATCCCAAGTTTTGATTAACTCATTATAAGATTTTGATACGTGTTTTTCACTTGTGGCAAAAATAAATGCAATAAATCATGAGATTATGCAAAGATGATCACTCCAGACAACACGAGACAACGTAGGCGTCAGAAAAAAATACAAATAAAACTTTCAGCATTTAACTGTGAACTCTGATGGATCATGTATTGACTTATCACCTAAGTGCAAAAATAAGTGTGAGCATTTCAAAAGGTTTCCTAAGGCAATAAAAGTAAGTGAACTCTTGTTTTTTATATATTGTTTGCCATAATTTACCATTAAAAAATAAATCGGACCCAGAAATCCTGGTTCCTTGTCCCTTACTTTCATGTTATAAATAAATATTATTCTAATAAATTAATAAAAACATCTGTGTTTGTTTCTTTATAATTTAAACGAATCGTTTTGGAATCGAAAATGAGGCTCATATTTTTACGATTTCGATACCTCAAAAAGTCTACACCCAAAAAAAAAGGAAATGTCAAGAAGATCAGAAAGGTCCTGATCTTATAAAAATAAATAATTGTGAAGTCGGCAGTGGAGGGCTGACTGAAAGAGATTTTTTTTGTTGTTTTTAGCCTGATCTTTCTAGTCGTGTGGTTGTGTAGATGTAAAAATAAAAAATGCACTAAATTTAAAAATGCATACATTTTTTCGTGAAATATGGAAGGGAGGGATGTTACATGATAAGGGATGTCCCCTTTTCATGTAAGTATAAAAATAGAGAGATCTATTTAGATGAAAATAAAATCAGATAAAGCAGTAATCGAACCTTGGATATAAGTTTTAAAGAACAATAGGTTTAAATGGAATGTCCAGTAAATTGTTAATTCTGATGAAATAAATAATAAACTATTCATTGTTAAAATAATGTGGATAATAAAATATGGGTTAAATAAATTAGATATTCAGGTTGAATTCCTTTGTGAAAACAACAAAAGAAAAATAGGTTATTGGGAAATCAGAATGTCGGAAACGTGGATGTCGCGCATGTTGATGGCACGTGAATTGTGGTCACGTTGGCCGGACATGCATGGATTTCTCAATATATGAAGTGAGAGTTAGTTAGTTAGTTAGTTAGTTAGTGAGAAACTCAGAGGGAGTTTGAGATCGACAGACGATAGTCTGGGTCCAGACTAAGGAAATACGCATGCGCAAAAGACACTCCGGAAACGAGTATAAAGCAAGGAGACAAGCTGTTTCTAATCCTTTTTTAGGACTAGCTCTCGGCTAGAGAGGTTGGGCTACCCAACCGCCTCCCCTTTGGGAGGCGCACGCTCGCGCGCGTCAACACCTCTGCGACTATGTATGGGGCACGAGCTAACGGACTGTATACCCCGTCTCACTCTTTCTCTCTCTCTATCTACTACTGGTCCCTAAGAACACCTTCGCGTAGCTGACTACTAACTGATGTCAACTCTCCTATCCACTCTTTTGTCTACACGCTGGACTATCATCCTCAATTTTCACTACAACACTTATTTTCTCTTCCCACGCGCGAACAAACGATAGTGATCCGAACTTGAATTTAAAGCACATGTCCTTTTCTTGCTACAACACCAGTCGTGCAATGAACATTGGTTACATACGCGCGGACATGTTATAACTAAAACGTTCATTTCTTTCAACAACAAATAAACGACGTTTATCTTATCCATCAATTGAGTCTTTGTTTCCTTCAATTCCATTCGTTTCATTATTTTCTTGTGGCGAGCTAGGGTATTATACTCTGGTCCGCTACATGTTACATGATAAGGGCTGTCCCCTTTTCATGTAAGTATAAAAATAGAGATAGCTATTTAAAGTGGAAATAAAATGAGAGAAAGCAGAAATCGAACCCTGGAAATAAGTTTTAAAGAACAATAGGTTTAAATGGAATGTCCAGTAAATTGTTAAGTCTGATGAAATAAATAATAAATAAACTATTCATTGTAAAAATAATGTGGATAATAAAATATGGGTTAAATGAATTAGATATGCAGGTTGAATTACTTTGTGAAAACAGCAAAAGAAAAATAGGTTATTGGGAAATCAGAATGTCGGAAACGTGCAGGTCGCGCATGTTGATGGCACGTGAATTGTGGTCACGTTGGCCGGACATGCATGGATTTCTCAATATAGGAAGTGAGAGTTAGTTAATAGTTAGTGAGAAACTCAGAGGGAGTTTGAGATCGACATACGATAGTCTGGGTCCAGACATGGGAATTCGAACGTCTAGAAGCGAGACGGTCCTTTGAAACTTAATATGTGAAGCTTTGAATTCCTGAACGCAAAGCCACCTACCGGTCAGTGGAAGAATAAATGTTCATAATGTTTTTATAACTGCCGTCTCCTGTGTCCATCATTACATGAAAAATGTATTGTCTATTTATGTGTACAAACTATTTGAAATTCATCATCTAAAAGATATATGTGTTAGAAAGTAAATGTGTCTATTTATGTTATACGAACACTCCCGTTCATACGAACTGTCAAAGCATAAATGCCAACCTGTCAATCCATCGGCATAAATGCAAACCTCTCAATTATCGGTCTGTCTATCTAGATATGAAAACACTTTCTCAAAATGCATTTATATGAAGTCTCTCTCATTTATAAACTCTCACGCTCTCTTTATATACACCTGTTAATGTCTCTATATCTCCCATCTCTTCTCACAACATGATCACACACATGAACCTCAAAGATCTCTTACTTCCATGAACAGTCTTAAGACGCGTATCTTTACAAACAAGAACACTAAATAAGAACTCACGTAACATACGCGCCCAAGTGGTACCTTCGTCTAATAATAATAATAACTATATAACATCAAGTAGACAGCCGGTGTTTCTATCAAGTAAACTGTTAAACACAAATAATTTTAATGTTTACATTAAAAGTGCTGGATTTCTTTATACAAGTAGTGTTGTCTTTTTTCTGAAAATGTTTAATTATTGCCTTCTAGAGTGACAAATCAAATGATATACTACTATAAGACAAGAGTTTTACTTCACGATTGTCCACGTTGAAAGAAATCTAGTTGTTCCACCTTTCAACTAAAAATAGATAAATGCTTAAAAGTTTAGACACATCGGCTACGAACGTTGGTAAGTACGGACATTTACAATTAACACGCCATTAATTGACATGTAACTTAGTAAAACGCTGAAATTAGCGAAACCTCAATCAGTTCGTAACTTGGTGAGGACGGACCCTGAAAGATATGAGAGAGGCATGTAACAACACCGTGAGGAAAAATCTCTAATCTGATATTCAGACACGTGGCTTACTCATTAGTCACTATATTCTGTTTACATTTGCATCTAAATATACGTTTTTTTTAATCGCATTAGACACTCAATATTCTAGCACGTAAATAAGTTACGAACTCTACTTTTTAGCCCGTTAATAAAAGACAAATTATAGTCTGTTGATGGAGAATGAGGGATTTATGCCAAATTCATGTTTGAATATTGTTAAATTATCGCTCATTTTTGCATTGATATCAATGCCTATTGATCTGTATTAACCTTATACCTTACGTGGAACTGATACCATTATACTTTGTTCGCTACCCGTAATCATAATAAAGGCTTATAAAAATTAAGCTAGATAGGACAAGTAGATTAGGGAAAAATTGAAACAGCTAGAAGGATTAAGAGAAATACAATATATAGTAAGATGACTTATAATTGTGTTTTATGTCAAATTGATGGTTGAATATTGTTAAATTCTTGTCCGGGTTCGTTTTAAATACTAATACTTTACACAAATTTTATTAATTTCTAACTGTGCATCAAACGAATCACAACTAGTCCGCTGCACATTATAACAAATAAGGTCCATATACAATTTCAGTCAGTTCGACATTGTAGTTCCGTAGAAAACTCTAGAATAAATGTGGTACCATGTGAAAAAAGAAACGGATAACAAAATAATTAGTGTGCTGTACCTGATCATAATGAAAGTCTGTACAAAATATCAGCCGCATTGGTCCAGTAGTTTGAATAAAAAATATAAAAAGAATAAGCAGACGGCTGAATAACAATGAGAAATACATGTTTTTCGTTGTTATTTTTATCAGAAGTATGATAATCTAATATCTATTCATTAAAAACACACACACACACACACACACACATATATATATATCTATATATATATATATATATATATATATATATATATATATATACTGTAAATTTCAAATGCATTGCCATGAAATTTACGGCCTTACAGGGCGGTAATAACCAAGAAAAGCACGGGGCATAATTTATACATGTGCATAGAAAGCAGGGTGTTGTAGAAGTAAATGCCATAGTTCTGGGGAAAGGACATAATTTTCCTTGGTCTCCGCAACGATTTTTGGGCCTAACTATTTTTATTGTCATTTAATAGATAGTTACGGTTACGCTAGAAAATATACGATACATCTTGCATGAAATACACTCATAAAATCGGTTGCAGCGCTGTTCACATGTAATAATATTACTGTATTTAAAAAAGACATCGTCGTCCCAAAATATTTTATTCCATGGTTAGCGGGACTCACTTTAACATCTATGTAAAACAATTAAGAATTATAATATTCGTGTAAAAAATTCCGCGGTTAAAGCTGATGTTTGGCAACTGCATATGGAAAAGTTTTAGGATGTCAGAACTATTGTCCATTGTTTACTCGGCATAACTAAATGACTAGAGGACTATATTGGAATTCTTGCAGCACTAACAAAATAATAATGATATAATCTTCGTCAAAACATTTCAGCACAGACAAGAGGTAAGTCTATACATTCTAGACACCAGTACAAAACAATTAAGAACAACAGAAATCTAATAATCAAGTCGAACACTTTTAATGTTGTAATAGGCATTACTAAGTGTGGTTTGCAAGTAAAGACACTTTGAACTTCATGAAAAAGGTTATTAACAGAAAGAAGGCAACATTGGATATATATCTTTCAAATAAATACTGAAATATTTATCTACACAAGATGACCCGCTTATGATACTAGTAAGCAAGGGTCAGAAAAGCTGAAAAATCATTGCCCAATTATGTAGAAAGTAGATTATCATTGGAACTTATACAAAGAGGCGATATGAAATGAAAAATACAAATCAGTTTAAGAGCTTTAAGATGACTCAGAAAACAATTTTAAAAAAACTGAGAATAAATGATTGGCGATATATAACTCAATGTAATGTTCTACACATATATTAAGAGTACTATTAAAGTACAGCAACTTATCTATATAAGTGTAGAACACTAAGCAATTGCATGTAAATTAATTAAACTATGTATAGATTATGACAATTCAATTTGTAAGGCAAATGAGATGGTGCCCGGAAAACTCATCCCCGGACCCCCCTTTTTGTTAGGTAGGAAAACTGTCCCCTTATTGAATAAATATCGATTGGGAACACATTTTATGGCCGTTCTTGAAGAAGATACCGTCTTTAAAAGAGAATCCATATCCCATAATATTATTAAAAATTTATTTTTAACTCTTGTTTTAAAAAAATAAACTTGATCACGGAGTCAACACACATAAAACGAAACCATATATTTATTTAAAAAAATACTTTAGTTTTAACACGTTTTGTGTTATTATGAAACAAGAATAAAAGAAAGAAAACACGTATTATCAAAGAAAGCAATTATTTTATTCAGAAGAAATAATTTAGTTTAAATAATTCTAGTCTTATATACGAAATAGCAAAAAAAAAACCCACGATACCGCGCTGAAATAATAACGTTATTATTTCGAAAGCCATTCTTAACATGATCAGGAGAGGGTATCATTTAAAAGTCATTTCGGAGGCACTTGTATTTCTTTTGCCAAATAAGTAACAAATAAGATTTTTTTCCGAACAGAAAATTATTTGAAAACCAAAACATTTATTGTATCAACATGTATCAATATATAATTGTAAAAGCATTTATTTAAAAGTCTGTGTAAGAAAATAAAACAATTTTGTAATAAAAACAACATTGGATTTCTATAAAGTAAAATATTTTTTCTCCGACCAAATAAAGAATTTAAATGAAACATTTTTTTTTTAAATTAAAGTGACTTTAAAGGGTCAACAACAAATTAATAATGTAAATGTTTTTTGGTCGAGAAGCGTCATCTGGAAGCAGTTTAGAGAAATGCGTCAAGAAAAGATGGCCGCCATCTTCATACTGCACAAGTGCATTTTGTTGTTTCATGTACACAGAGTGTGCTAAAGTTAGGCAATTCACGGGGTACGTGGACCCAGCGTAAACGGTGTTTTTAGTTAATGTTTGCTCCCTCAAAGCGTTTTCTTTCACTTTCTTTGACTTTATTTTTAATCACGCGTCTATTTATTTATTTTTTTCTTTGGATAAATTTGATTCATACTTTTATTCCGTGCTTTTTTTTATTTTATTTTTATGTCATTTATTTTTTTTATTATTTTCTCCACTAAATATTATTTTTTGTTAAATTATTTTTTCATACATATTCAAACAATGCTTCCTCCCTATTTTGGTGTCAAATATTAGCTTTAAAAAGTTTTCACAATTAAATAAACCAAAGAAAACATTTTGCGCATGCGCTTTAAGGGGGCAATCATTAAATAAAATCACGGTTACCCGTGAAGTGCCAACTTTTCTATATAAAATATTTGTTTGATTATTTGATAATAAAAGAGGTGTTTTTTTGTTTCTTTGTTTCATGTTAAAAACTAAAGTATATATATTTTTTATAAATATATGGTTTCGTTTTTCTTGTCTTCCGTTCGGCTTCGTTACATAATCAACCGTATCCACTTCCGGTAGCTTGACATTTTTTCCGAGCAGTGATCTTGGAAATTACCTTAAAATATAAAAAAAATATTTTCTTTTGGAGGAGGGCAAGTTGTAAACTATATCTATTTATGTGTTTTCTTTCATTTTCTATTTTTGAGCGATTATCGAGACTGGCAAGACGTTATTATCTCATGTCGGGCATTTTTTGTTCTAAAGTGACACTCGATATTACTTGTTGTTTTTTAAACTCAATAAACTCCTGATCTGAAATTGAACACGTTCATCAAATCTGTTGCCAGGGACACTGGGAAAGATGGTGGGATCCTTCTACCGCTCCAGAAGATATCTCACTACTGATGCAATTTTCTATCTATATAAAAGCCAAGTACGTCAAAGGATGGAGTATTGCTGCCACATTTGGACAGCCTATCTTGCTTTGACAAAGTACAAAATAGACTTCGTGGTTTGGTGGGGGATGCACTTATCTTTTCCCTGTAGCCTCTCTCCCACAGAAGAGCCTGTTTTTTTTTGTTTTATCGTTATTTACATAGCATATGCTCGTCTGAGCTCCAATCTCTCGCTCCCTCTCGTCAATCTTTCACGAGAAACACCCGTCTGGCTGAAACTACTGTCAATAGTGTTCCCCACTCTTTATCTGTGCCTAAATCCAAACGTAGATTCAATGAGCAGAGCTTCTTTCTCAGAAGTGCACGATTGTGGAATTCTCTTCCGTTCGCCTGTTTCCCTGACTACAACTTGGATGTCTTCAAGTCCAACATAAACAAATTCCTGACAAACCGCCTCCTTAAGTAAGACACTCTATCAAATCTCCAATACTAATGATTACTACAATGCTATCACATTGATTACTGTACACGCAATAACCCTTATCCCTTAGTGGCCTCCTGGCCTTGATAGGTGGTGACACCCATGTAAAAAAACTCTTTAAAATAAGTTGAACCACTAAAAACGTTCAAAGCTAGGAAGAAAACGAACACTTAGAAAAATCAATTTAATTTTGTTAAAACAACAGTAAAAAAATATATGTATTATTTTAATTGGAATTCATTATTGAGATGAGTAATACTTGTTAATATATTTTATTGTGGAAGATCAGATAATAAATAAACATGAATTTATAAGACCAAAAAATTCAACATTGATCGCCCTCCGGGATCAGTGGTGCAGTTTATAGAGACGTTGAATTTCTACCGCTCCAGGTGAGAATTGTCTGAAGATATCGGTTTCAATCTTACTCAAAGCCGGTCAGAGGTTTTCTTGGCCAAAACGTAGTGAGACGAAAACAACTACAGAAGCCAGTAATTGCTGGGGATGCAGTTAGGAGATTCGGAGTTCCTATTCCGTCGCGGTTACCATCTAACGAAGGCCAGAGGAATATTTGGCCGAAACGTCGTGAAACAACTAAGAAAAGATAAGAATATTAGTCCGCAATAACTAAAATAATAAACAGTAAACAAGTAAAAATATTTTTTAAATGTTATGGGATGTGTATTTTCTTTTAAAAACAATATCTTCTTTAAGAACGGTCATAAAATGTGTTTTCAAGCAATATTTATTCAAAAAGGGGCCAGTTTATCTACCTAACAAAAAGGAGGGAGTTTTCCGGGTACGGGTTTTCCGGGGACGAGTTTTCCTATATTTGAGCAAACTAGAAAGAACTTAAACGATCTAATAAAATCTGCTATTGAGAAAAATAAGATGTTCTAAACACGGCAATTCCTTAATTATACAGGGTGACCAAAAAAAACAAAAAAAAAACAGAGGACATTCAATTTTTTTTCTGAGCATTTTACAGTCAACGGAGAAAAAAAGGCCAAAGACCCTAATGTTTTGATGTGATGTTTTGAATATAATAAACTAGTTACGACCAAAGTTTCATTTCATTCAGACAAAACTCTAAGAAACGGGACCTAATTAGAGTTGAGGCCCGTTTTTTTCTGGGGTACCCTGTATAAGTATTAAACGTGTTCTCCAGAATTGCCTAATTTATTACCTTCTTCCTGAGTTTCAGCTTGTCTTCTTGTGTTTATTATTTTATTGGGAAAATACGCCGTTTTAAAGTGGCTAATTTGTAGACAATGCGCGAGGAAGGCGAACGTCATTACGGCCGGCGCAACAACCGTTCGTACTTATTGGCATTACTGTGTGTCGCGGAGGCACAAAAGATAAAGAATATTATCGTATTGGTAATATTTATTTTAGATCTAGCCTTCAGGCTGAGATCAAGCTGTAGTATCTCTTCTGATGCTACACAAACCTAAATGGTCCTTACGCAATTACGGAAATTTTGGATTTTTGCCCTAAACCTAACAACTTTTACTGAGCTAGATAGGCCCTCATATTAAAAACGACCTCATGTTAAATTTTGCTCTCAGGTGGAGGCAAATAATTAGGGTTATTTGTTTCAGAGTGATACGTGTAGTTTGTTTCAGAAGAAGAGGGGGGGGGGCAAGTAAGAGAACCAAACAAAAAACTCAAACATTATATCAGTAGCTTCTCCATAATGCAGGAGGTTGACTCTATTCCGATAATTTTGGGGTTAAAAAGACTAAGTTCAATAGGTCTCTCCTGTTTTATAATGATTATTTTTAATTATGTTTAGCTTCTTGCATCACGTTGTTCACATGTACATCTTCAGAGATTTACATATATAAAACAAAGAAACCGTAGTTAAACTAGCATGTAAGGTAACATTAGAGATCTCAATGAAAAGAGCATGAATTATATTTTTAAAAATATTTCCACCTAGGTAATACGCCTCGCCAATCTTTCACGAAAAACACCCGTCTAGCTGAATCCACTGTGAAAAACTTCCCCCACTCTATATCTGTGCCTAAATCAAAACGCGGAGTCCATTAACAAAGCTTCTTTCTTAGAACTGCACCCCTGTGGAACTCTGTTCCGTCTGCCTGCTTCCCACCGGACTACAACTTGGGTGTCTTCAAGTCCAGTGTTAACAAATTCCTAATGAACCGCGCCCTTAAGTAAACACTTCATCAAATCTCCACACAAACGTAATGTACTTGCAATAACATTTATCCCTGAGTTGCTTCCGGGCCTTGATAAGAGGTGATCACTGTGTAAAAAAAACAACTTAAAATCGTATATTATGATCCTTTCAGCCTTATTCTTCGGTCTAATAGTATGTAAATGTAATCACTTGGAAATGAGGAGGGAATAATACCAAATTAGCAATAATAAGCAGAATTAAAATCCACATGTAGTTGCGGAAATATATAAACACAATTAAGAAATAAATGGTAAAATAAACATCAACAATGATTGGATTTTATATATCCATATCGGTATCGCTAAATAATAGATTAATTGGATTTTTGAATGCAATAAAATGTGCATACCATGAAATCAATCCATTTAAAGCTTTAGAACCAAATTAAATATGTTACCTACTCTGTAACGTTCATAAAAGTCATCGTCATCATCATCATCATCATCATCATCATCATCATCATCATCATCATCATGCCGTCCGTCAATCTTGACGATGACTAGTGTAGGCCTCAGTGTTTTATCCCTCGGTGTTGTCGTAGTCTCACTTCATCGCCACAGGACTTTCAACCTTGGCTCCAAACTTACTTAGACATTCTCTGAACCTCCTATGCTCATGTCCAGTGGAGCGAACCCGCGACGACTGGCAGCAGAGGAGGCCGCAGCATCTAGCCGAAAGTAATCTCAGTGAGGTAAACAGTCGCCCTGTCGTGTCCGCTACTACGCATTTTCTTTCTGGATAAGGTTCCATAGCCTTTTAAGGAAACCTGCAAGGCAGCATTAGGATTTGAAGTTAGACTTCCCATCTCCTAGACATTTGCTGTAATAAGGCCCACAAGGCAGTGGGGTAGGGGTAGGTAATGTGCCAGGGCATGCCCACGCAACGGTGGGTCATAACGCACTACTCCGGGATCTCCTACAAGTTTAGCCTGAGGCCGCAAGAGACCCAGTTACCGTGTGAGGCCAACGTGGAGGCACTGTAGGAGTCTTGATGATGGAGACCTAAGTACTGGTAGGAAAGACATGCATAGCTGCTCCCTTTTCATCACGAGGTTGGCCAGCGGTATAAGCTAGAAGCGAGAAGGCATGCAAGCATGAACTTAACACTAACTTATACCTAACACACTAGACGTATCACATCTCTCTGCCGGATTAAGAATCCAAACACACACACGTTTATAAAAGTACAATGTGAAAAGTAGATAAATTAGAAATTAAACTTAAAGTTTATAAAAATATTTCGTTTAAAAGAAAATTATTTTGTAATTTGTAGGAAACTAGGAAATAATAATCGTAATTAACAGTAAAATTACAATTGTTCAATAGTATTTTAAACGGTGTTATTTATATTCTTGATTATTTTACCTATATTTCCATTTCCATTTTTAGTTATAATACCGTTGAACTGTTTAGTCTTGACGAATGTCAGAGTTTATTTCTTTGATTAAGAAAAGTAGAGTTGAACATTAAAAACATAACTGATAAAAACCTGATTGATAAAATTATTTCTGATTGGAAAATTAAAAATCGATAATTTTGTGACGAAAATATGAGAAGTAGAATAAAACTGCAAATGGGAAAACCGAAGCAATGAAATGAAAGACAAAGAAATATATTCAAATGACAATTTTAGATGCATGTTATTGAATATGCAAAATATACTATAATGTATGCAAGGAGGAAAGAGTGTGGATATTATTCTATAAAAGTGAAGAACATGTATATATGACATAACAACAAAAATATTTATTACCAAATTTAACTATTCTAGACTTGCAAAAACTATCAACTACATTATTACCAAGACAAAAACATGAACAACTTAAATAATATCTTAAGCATTCTACAACCAACGACGGGAAGCGTTTCATTTTAATTATACTGCCGAAGATTCCCGAGTTCGACAAAGTAGTATTGAAGAATATAAGAGTTTAAATCTGCCAAAAGATTGTAAAATTATCATCCAAGATAGGAAGGAACAGTAGTCTAAAGAAACGAATATGTATTCGTGATTTTGAACGATTTAATTGAGTATTTTATATAATTATATACAAACATCAAATAAAACCATTCACATATCATAAATACGTATTTAATTTATATTCAATAAAAGAATCTACTGATTACGAATACGTATTATTTTATTGTTTGAACTACTCTTGCTTTTTTATTATTTGTAAACCTCTAACTTCCTTACAGTATGTCTTGTTAAAGTCAAGAATCAACAGTTAACTTTTTTATTATTATTCAATTGTCATCCCAAACAAAGCACAATGCAACTTTAAAGTAGGAGACTACTAGCTGGGATATATGTTGCAGTGGTATGATGACCAGAGATGAGTAGCAATATGTCTATTCACATTACACTTAGATTTATGCATATCAGTACAGTTGGGAATACAGAATCCCGGAAGGGAGTTCCAAAGTCTAGCAGTTCTGGGGAAGAAACAACTGTAGTAGAATGCTTTCTTACATCTAGGGGTCTCTACTGTGAAGGGATGAGATTTACGTGCTTGTCAGGTTTGTCGGGGGTATTCACGGCACGGGGATACAAGTGCTTGTAGTTCATCAGAGCATTCACCAATAAAGTACTTGTTGAACAAGCAAATGAACGCAACATTTCGTCGATGAGATGGAGACTGAAGCTTAGATGAGAGTTCAGGACCTATCAGGTTGTCAAGGAGTGAGAGGCAAGTAGCAGATGCACCAGCCCATATGTGACAACAGTACCCCATACATAGGCGAATGGTGGCGTTATAGAGGCACAGGATACTTTCAGGCGTAGCTCGTTTTTTAGCACGGTAGAGAGAGCTAACCTTCTTCGAAGCAGCCTTGGCAATGCTCTCAATGTATCTATTCCAGTTCATGTTCCCTGTAAACGTTAGGGCGAGGAGTTTAAAAGAAGTACTTTCTGGTAATATGTTCTTGGCCATTGCTATTGGTGGTAGAGAATGTTTCTTGTAATTATTGAAGGAAACAAGCTTAGTCTTGGCAGCATTGATGTGACCATACATTTCTGTCCCCATTCAACTAGAGATTGGAGGGCATCCTAGTGTTTCTGCCATTTCCTTAGATATGTGTTCATTTGTTTTCCCTACGTGCCTGTTATAGAGATTGGTGTCATCAGCAAATATACCCATCTCAGAAACGATTTTATTAGGGAGGTCATTTATGAATATCAATAATAATAAAGGTCCGAGGATAGACCCCTAAACCCATCATTTGATTTACAGGAACGGCATACTTTTGTTTTATAGTCCATGACCCGGTAGAGGTCCCAAGTAATACCAAATTCTATTGTTTAATCTCACTTGTAGTGTGTATTATAATCTTTGACCCTAAGAAAAGTTTATCATTACAACTGAAAGCAAGTACTTTATCCACTACGACACGGGCTTGTGCGGGCTATTCTGTTTTTTTTGTTGTTGTTTTTTTATATTTTCGCCTCGAACAAGTCACATCGCCACTTTGATGTAGGGGGCTACTATCAAGGACATAATCTACAGGGGTACTATGTAGGGAGTTCGGCAGCAAGATATCGGTTCACGTTACACTTGAACTTTTACATGTACGTACAGTTGGGGAAGCAGGGTCCCGGAAGGGAGTTCCAAAGTGTAACGGTTCTGGGCAAGGACCTTCTGGAGTAGAAAGTTCTCTTACATCTAGGGATCTCTACTGTGAAAGGTTGGGATTTAGCTGATTGTCAGGTCTGTCAGGGGTATTTACGTCGAGGGGGTACAAGTGCTTGCAGTTCGTCAGAGCATTCACCGTTAAAGTACTTGTAGAACAGGCAGAGGGGTGCAACGTTTCGTCGATGGGGCAGAGGCTGAAGCTTAGATGACAGTTGAGGACTTATTAGGTTGGCGACTCTCTTTTGGATCTTGTCTAGGAGCGATAGACTAGTAGCAGATGCACCAGCCCAAAAAATACAACAATACTCCATACCTGTGCGAATCGTGGCCTTATAGAGGTACAGGATACTTTATGGCGTTGGATGCTTTCTAGCACGATAGAGAAAGCCTACCTTCTTTGCAGCGGTCCTGGAAATACTCTCAATGTAATTGTTCCAACTCATGTTTCCTGTGAACGTTAGGCCGATGAGTTTAAAAAATTTACTTTCAGATAAAGAGTCTTTGGCCATTGCTATTGATGGTAGAGAATGTTTCTTGTAATTATTGAAGGAAGCAAGTTTAGTCTTGACAGCATTGAATGTGACCATCCATTTTTATTTCCATTCCACTACAGATCTGAGGTCATCCTCTTGTGTTTCTGCATTTCTTTAGATATGTGTTCATTTGTTTTCCTGTCGTGTCTGTTATAGAGCGTGGTGTCATAAGCATATGTACTCATCTTAGAGACAATTTTGTCAGGGAGGTCCTTTATGAATATTAGGACTAATAGAGATCCAAGGATAGACCACTGAGGCACTCATGCATTTATATAATATTGTTTAGATATATGACCGTCAAGGACAACCTGGATTTGTCTCTTATCTAAGAAGAATTTAATTATGTTAAGTATTCTTCCAGTGATACCGTATGATCTGATTTTCCTGAGAATAACTTCATGCCATGCTCTGTCAAAAGCCTTAGATATATCTAGAGTTACCGCTCTACCCTCCCCTGCTTTGTCCAGTGAATGTTATATACATTCAGAGATTACAGTTAGGATGTCTGCTGTGGAACGGGCCTGGTTAAATCCATATTGTTCATCGGTCAGAAGTTTAGTATCTGTAAGGTGATGGACTAGAGCTTGGTTAATTATGGACTCAAATATTTTTGCAAAAAGTGGAAGGAGGCTAATGGGGCGGTAATATACTGGGTCGGTTCTTTCAGCAGAATTCTTGAATACTGATAGAACAGAAGGTTGTCCCCTTTTCTTGTAAATAAGAAAAGCATTAGATAAATGGAAAATGAGATAAGGATAAGCCGAGACTCGAACCGTGTAAGCAAGGTTCAGATTCAGAAATTGGAATGTTATAATTTAGCTATTGTTTTAGAAATAGTTAGACATTGTTTGTATTGTAACAAGAATTAATTGTTAATTCTTGTATGAAAACCGAATTAAAAAGGTCAGCTAAAAAAGAACGAAAAATACAAATTAAAAATATATTGAAAAAAACAGGTTAGGTTGAAAAATAGGTTGGTTCAGAATTCTTTGTTTGCAGAAGTGTGTTCGGCCAAGTAAGTTGGTCACGTTTGAAACCACACATCTGACGTCATAGAAGAAAGAGAATTTCTCAATAATAGGAGGCAGGACTAACAGATTAGAGGGTCAACGCTCGAGCAGTCGGACAGACAGGTTCGAGCAACGACAGTCGGAAAGACATGACATAATCAGAGGAGGGTCCCTTTAGAAGCGAAGGAAGAACATTTAACACAGTAGTAACGAATTTGAATTCCTTGTGTCATCATCATTCGACCGGTCAAATGAAATAAAGAACATTATCAATTTTTGTAACTGTTGTCTTCGTGTCGTCTTCTAACAATTGAAGGTCATGTGTTAATCATCTTAATATGAACTTTGTAAGTAATGTGTCCCCCTCCTCTATCATAAGTAATGATTATCACTCTGTGTGTAAAAGACAGTAATACACATTCATTCAATAATGAATTCTCTCTCTCACTCTGTTATAAATAACTCTCTTATCGTTACCTCCGTATTACATGTACTCGTTATATGTCCCCGTCATCTCTTAATATAAGATCTCCAATATTAACCCCCTGTTACATAAGAATTCTAGCATATATCTTTGGAGTTTTATACTTTTAAATATGTGCTACTTATTATATATCACTATTTAATACCACATCTTATTACTGAATATATATATATATATATATATATACTTATTTGTAGTATACCGAAGTTTATATAAATCAGTAATCGTTCATATACCAATAAATTTTAAGCCAAAAAGAGATGACTAAAACTGAATGGTACAAAAGTATCATATTTCATAATTGAGCGTTCATATACTGTTTTAACAAAAACCGAGACTTCAAAGAATGGGTTGATAGCAACAATGGTATTGAACCAATTGTAACTAACAATGAAATACTCTATTTGTTACTATCAACCCATTCTTCGAAGTCTCGGTTTTTGTTAAAACAGTATATAT
The DNA here is from genome assembly GCF_053919585.1 of Euprymna scolopes. Taxonomy (NCBI): domain Eukaryota; kingdom Metazoa; phylum Mollusca; class Cephalopoda; order Sepiida; family Sepiolidae; genus Euprymna; species Euprymna scolopes. Next base: position 139,456,782 of record NC_136491.1, on the reverse strand, counting down.
ATATATATATATATATATATATATATATATATATATATATATATATATAATATGATAGTGCGTGTGTTATTTTTGTGCCACTCTTATATCTTTGTTCTTTCAAGTGGCTGTCTTGTAATTTTTGTGACCTTCTATTTCTTGTAATAAATAATGATACCAAGAATTCTTCAAACGTTTTGTTATAACTTTCGATTATATCTGATGGCACTCAATTCATCTAGTTTTTTTTTAAATAAACAATTAACTAAGAATTAGTCATAATGTTTGGTTTCGATTTCGATTATATCTGAAAGAAAAAGCTATATATATATATATATATATATATATATATATATAGTATGTTGTAAAAATATATATGGCAATTAAGCTACACAGAATGTTCCGCGTTTCATCCATGCTAGGATTCGTCAGGCATAAGAATACGAAAGTATAATTTTATGCGTAAACTTTAAGTATTCACTTCAACAGTGCTCAATATTTAGGTTGAGCTACGTAGTAAGTTATAAAAATATATATGGCAATTAAGTTACACAGAATATTCCGCGTTTCATCTACGCTGGTATTCGTCAGGCTTATGCCTGTTTTGTAACTTACCACCAAGCTCTACCTATGTATTGAGCACTGTTGAAGTAACTACTTAAAGTTTACGCATAAAATCGTACTTTTGTATGTTTTTTTATGTGATTAAATGAAGTAGTCATATATATATATATATATATATAGATAATATATATATATATATATATATATATATATATAAATTTTCCACATAGGTTTTTGTTTTAGTTTCGGTCAAGCTGATGCACTCAAGTCATATGGATGTTTCTGTATAAATCACAAGTTTATATAAGAACCGATAGAAAATTGTTTATATTATAATATATACGAAATCTGCATAAATTAAAATATCATACTTATGCGTATTCTCCGAACGCGCTACGCCGAAGGTTGTTCCTACTATCTTACATTATTACTTTAGCGGTTTTACAAAAAGAGCTACATTAATATCAGGGCGTCTCTATTAACGCTGAACATTTACAAACTTCCAACATCAATATATCACATATTTGACGAGTCCGCTGTTGAATTCCGCCAGGTCTGGCTTGTATATATTAATATCTGACACAAAGATCTGGCTTGTATATATTAATATCTTACACAAAGATCTTACACAAAATTTAATGTAATTTTTTTTCATTATTTGTTTTGATAGTACTCGATACGCAATTAGGTATTTTAAAAGCGGGCATTACAACTACAGAAGTACATACAAGACCAGAACACGCTGGATAAAAACAATATGAGCAAACCACTATAGGAAATTAATGAAAAATAGGCGATTGTCAAATAGAATTGAAAATCGTACGGCAAGCCATCTCGTGTACAATATTAGACGTGTCATCATCATCATCATGGCGGGCTCCTTGCCTGGAACAAAGTGACTCTTCCTCTCCAGAGTTCCCTGTCTTCCATCAGCTGCCTCAGATCTTCAGGTTCACAGTTAACGTCGTGTGCTATTTGCTGACTGCATGTGGATCTAGGCCGTGCTCTGCTAGCGCGTCCGTGTCGTGGAGTGCATAATAATACATCACTCACAAATTCATGCTCGCTCCTCAGACTATGACCAGCAAATCGTAGGCATCTTTCTCCGATAGTATTAGATATAGCAGGTAGGTTGCCATAAAGTTGCTGCTTCGTGGGATGATTTTGCCAAGATATATTTAATATTGTTCGTAGCATACGGGTGTATGTGCCGTCTAGTTTTCTTTCCAATCTTTTGGTGATTGTCCATTTTGTAGCACAGTAAACAAGGACAGACACTTCCACTGCCCTGAAGAACTGCCTTTTAAGTTTGTTAGTCCCGAAGTCCATACTGAACGTAGCCCATCAAATGCGGCCCATGCTTTTGAGATGCGAATTTCGATCTCTGTCTCTCTCTGTCTCTCCCCCTCTATCTCTCTCTCTCTCTGTAAACTGTGTTGCCTCCCACATACGTAAACTCAGCGATTCTTTCAGTGTTGATCCAATCACATTGGAAATCATAAACTTTGTCTTATCCGCATTGATGTGGGGACCAATGTCATTTGCAGACTTTTCTAGCTTACCTGATAAGTAATGTTGTTCGCAAACAAAGCAATATCGTCTGTGCGTAGTCTGCATCAGTTATGTGTGCTTATTGATGACGTCTGTTCCTGTATTCATTTAGGATGAAGCCTAGCGTGTTGTGTATATCAACAGAGGTGCGAAGTAAAAAGTCAAGACAGACCATGAAAAGAAACGGGGCAATATTATATCTTAGTAGAACCTCGGTGCGGATGTCGAAAATTCAGTGTCTCCATCTGGGGACTTGACCATTGCTCGAGTGTGCTCATATAGCATCATGAGAGCGTTAATGAGTTAATTTGGAATGCCATATGCTTTTAATATGCTGGCCATTTTTCCTCTATATACGGAGTCGAATGCTTTGGAGAAATCTACAAAGATCAAGACTGCCTCAATGTTGTTGGCTTTGACTCCTTCAATTAGTATCCTAACAGTAAGTAATTGACTGGTAGTAGACGTGTACACTGATTGAATTACATGTAGTTACTTTACATTTCCAAGAAACACAAATGTATTAAACTTCAGAAGTGAAATAAAAAATATGTATGCATAAAATAAATGTTCACATTAGGATAAGAACACATAAAAATACATTAATAAATAGCAACAGCAATAACAACAATGATACTAATAAGACGAACTAAATAACATAATCTACCAAAGTTACTTTACAAGTATTTACTACTAAAGTTATTTTCACAATTAATATATTGCCTTAAAAAAGGAAACGCTTTTTAAACGCTATGCCTAAACTCCAATCGTTGATCTGTTCTAGTGAAACTTTTACCGTAGAAATTCGTTAAACAATCACAACTCTAAATATTCTTTCGTTTCCACAACCATGTTCTTAGGGATAAGCGCATTTTTATTTAACAATTCTGCTTCCTAATCGTCTTCTGTTTGCAGAGCACATTTCAACAAGACTTTTAAAAGCTGATGTCAAGAAAAATGTGTTATAACCCATCGTGCTATAAGACATTACACTTAATTCCTTCCATTATAAAATGTTAATAATTCCTTCCAACTAATAATCAATTGCCTGGTCGTAAAACACGCTTAAGTAAATGTAAGTCATGTAGACTTTATATTTATACTTACTGTCTTTTCTCTATACAACATTTGATTGTACTTATGTATAATATTGATTTCCACCTTAAAGACCATGTTTTGAATGATTTCCGCTAGAATTTAAACCAAAACCTTTAAAGCTCCAGCTGCGTTTGCTACCGTTTGAGCTATTAACAGATTGATGAGAAATATTCAAATTTAAACCACTTACATTTATGAATGAATTTACGCATGCACAAAAGAAATAGAAATACGTCCACAAGTTGAAATGAACATTTAGCATTGCAACTTGCCGACATATTTCTGTACACGTTAATAATAATGGATAGTCAATTATTCCCCCACTAACAAACAATCATGAGGTTGCTTGCACGGCAACTGACAAGGCTAATCTGCTTGCCAGTCGGTTTGCCTCAAACTCCACACTGAACTCGGTACACCACTCACTCCCTGATTTTCCTCTGCGAACAGACGCCACACTTGACGACTTGAAAATCACCCCTTCTCAGGTACATGCTATTATAAAAAACCTAGACACCTCTAAAGCATGTGGACCAGATCTCATCCCGGCTGTGCTATTAAAAAAATGCTCTGCCGAGGTTGCTCCAGTTCTGTCCAAACTTTACAATAAATGCCTTAACGAATCTTGTTTTCCCGACTGCTGGAAAACCGCCTCTGTGGTACCAGTCTTCAAGAATTCTGGTGAAAGAACTGACCCACTAAATTATCGCCCCATTAGCCTCCTCCCGCTTTTCGCCAAAATATTTGAGTCCTTAGTTAATAAAGCCCTAGTCCAGCACCTAACAGCTGCTAAACTCTTGACTGACAAACAATATGGATTCAGGCAAGCCCGTTCAACAGCAGATATCTTAACTGTAGTTTCTGAACGTATATACCGTTCATTGGATAAAACGGTAGAGCGGTGGCCCTTGATATATCTAAGGCTTTTGACAGGGTATGGCACGATGGTCTTCTAAGGAAAATTAGATCATATGGAATCACTGGAAGAATTCATAATGTAATTAAATCCTTCTTAAGTAATAGAAAAATCAAAGTTGTCCTCGACGGACGTACATCCAAACAATATGACATAAATGCGGGAGTGCCTCAGGGGTCTATCCTTGGACCTCTATTGTTCCTGATATTCATAAACGACCTCCCTGATAATATTGTTTCGGAGATGGGTATATTTGCCGATGACACCAATCTCTATAACAGATATGAGGGGAAAACAAATGAACACATATCCAAGAAAATGGCAGAAACACTAGAGGATGACCTCCAATCCGTAGTGGAATGGGGACAAAAATGGTTGGTCTCATTCAATGCTGCTAAGACTAAGCTTGTTTCCTTCAATAACTACAAGAAACCTTCTCTACCACCAATAGCAATGGCCAAGAACACATTGCCTGAAAGTACTTCTTTTAAACTCCTCGGCCTAACGTTTACAGGGAATATGAACTGGAATAGATACATTGAGAGCATTGCCAAGTCTGCTGCAAGGAAGGTTGGCTCCCTCTACCGTGCTAGAAAACTACTTACGCCTGCCAGTATCCTATACCTCTATAAGGCAACCATTCGCCCATGTATAGAGTACTGTTGTCACATCTGGGCTGGTGCATCTGCTGCTTGTCTCTCGCTCCTGGACAGGGTTCAAAAAAGAGTCGCAAACCTGATAGGTCCTGAACTGTCATCTGGGCTTCAACCTCTGTCCCATCGACGAGATGTGGCATCCCTATGCCTGTTCTACAAATACTTTAATGGTGAATGCTCTGATGAACTGCAAACACTTGTACCTCCCCGACGTAACTACCCCCGACAAACCCGACAAGCTACTAAGTCTCATCCCTTTACAGTGGAGATCCCTAGGTGCAAGAAAGCCTTTTACTCCAATAGTTTCTTCCCCAGAACTGCGGGTCTTTGGAACTCCCTTCCGGGATTCTGCTTTCCCAACTGCAATGATATGCAGAAGTTCAAGTGTAATGTTAACAAACATCTTTCTACTCTTCTCCCTTCATAATGACCCCGCTAATTAATTCCCTAATAGTAGCCCCCTGCTTCAAAGTGGCACTGTGCCTTGTTTGGGGTGAAAATTGAATTAAAAAAAAATAATAATAATCAAACGAAACAAGGATTTTATTCGTTAAAAACGATCCTTAGTGTATGAGAATTATTTCTTATTAATTTCAGTTTTATGTTGTTCTTTGTCTAAGAGTTTATGGGTTGAATATTTTCAGTCAGACACACACATGCATGCATTTAATGTTTTATTTATTTTGACGACATCTAATGTTTTCTCTTATCGTCATTGAAGGTGAAACTATTATTGACTGAATCAACTTTTATTTTCATCCCAGTCCATAGTTCTCCCTTCTAAGAATCCTCATTTCCTCTATATTAAAAATAAACCTTGTACCTTACTCTTCTCTTTTGTGAGGCAATTAATTAGAGACTATCCATTTATAATATTAACTATTAACCTCGAGGTATTTGGTCTCGAGAAGGCGTAACTCTTTAGTGAGTAGTAAAGTTTCTTGAATCTCTGCAATTTAAGCTGTCGAAAACACATAAGATAACAAAATATGAAATAAAAATCATAAAGCAAACGGAAAAATTGAATGTCTAAAGAACAAGAAATAATGTTATGAATCCCGTTCTTATTAGAAAGAAGACGTGTTATAGTTCCTGGTGAACTTAAAATTAATGAGCTCTGCGTATATATTTCTCGCTAGGATTTTATAGTAACACATCCACACAAACATCTAAACGCAGGTACAATTAAAACGCATTAAAATCCTACAGGAAAATAAACATTCAAATAAATAAGTATAATAGAAACAAACGCACGGATACTTGTAATAAAAAAAAAACTTGCGTTTATCATTTGCGTCCATTTTTAGTTTGGATTTTCATTCATTCCATAATTAGATACTTCATTAGAATCATATTAAGAATGTGGGCTGTTAGGCACCCGATCTGTCAGGCCTCAGCGCGAAGTAGTTCATAAAACTAAATAAAGATTGTCGAATGAATGAACACCGACTAACGTAAATTAAAACGTCTAATAGATGTCTATAAGTTCATTATCTCTATAATTTCACGTATCGATGAAACTCCGGGGCCTTGCGTTCATTTTTAAACACTCATTTTTTTTTTTTTTTGCATTTCTATCAATCCGTCACGGTTAAGTTTGAAAAGAGTCATTGAAATCACATGCAAGAATGAGTGTACATCAGGTATTTGTGTCCTTCTCGTAGCAGAATAGTGTGGAACAAGGCGGAAGACGGTATTGTTATAGCACCGCAAAATAGGTAGAACATTTTAATCTCGCAAAAGATGATATAGCAGCCTCGCGGAGAGTTACTGATTAGGGCGCCATAGGCAGATTGTAATAAACAAACACTTTCTCGAAAAGAAGTATCAACCATTAGATGGTTGCCTTCCTTATAACATCTAGGACAAATACATCAGCCCAATAGAGCTTAGTCAGAAGATACAATAATGATCAAAACATTGTTAAACCTATCGCTAGGGACTGAAAACTCGATGTAGAGGATAATCTGCATTGAATGGGTTCTCATATCGAAAATGTTATTTTTCTGTTGAGAGGAGCCATTTTTAGATTTTTAGATTTTCTGGTCGTTAACCTTTTCCTTTTACTGTTATTCTACTGGTCTGTCTCGCTTCAGCGGGAAATAGGATTTGCATAACTAAACCCATATTTTTTTTTTACTATAGAATCACAGTTTATAAAGGCCAAGAAGACACGCAATAGTAAGGGCTAGTGAGTGTCAGGTTACACATTACCGTAGTGTTGGTGACAGTGAAAACTAGAAAAAAGTTAATTATATAAGAGGAGGGCTCAACAAGATAAACTTGAAAACGAATATGTCATAGTAAACTGTGACACAGCACCAGGGTATTCTATTCCACAGACCAGGAGTTCTTTTATGTGTTGAGTTGTAATCGAAGTGTTTTAAAGTGTACGTGGCACTAATAAATACCTGTTGTGTTCTTGTAATAAACGGACCATGTGTATGTGATTATGAACGTTGTGTTTGTTGTGTAACAGACTGTTGTCCTCGTTTCCTAATTACTATCTTAACGGTCTGTTACTCGTCTAAATGTTGGTGCATGCGTGTCAGAACATATAATACACGTAGCATATACATGACAACATACCTGTTTCTGCTATTGTTTCTACTGAGATGTTCGCCAACAGTCCTTTGAGGAACTGGAATCTGTTTAAAGAAACACTTCAAGACAGGACCCTAGAGAATGTGAGATTTTATGTATTTTATTCATCCCCATGTATTCGCCATGGCAGAAGGGGGCGATAGACGATGTTTGGCCTTGGGGAGTTTATACCACAATTCTGAACATCTCTTTCCTCATGGGGAGACTCATTTTTATCTCACATGTCTCCCTTGGTGTCCCAGATCAAACCAATAACTATATATTTTTTTTTTTTTTTTTTTTTTTTTTTTTTACAAAGGCATCACCACATTATCAAGGCCCAGAGGCCACTCAAGGATAAGGGTTAAAGAGTGTACAGTAGAAGTTGGTCAATATAGTAATCATTAGTAATGAAAATTTGGTAAATTTAATAACTTATATGGAACGGCTCATCAAGAACTTATTTACTTTAGACTTGAACAAAACCATATTGTAGTCAGCCGGAAAGCAGGAAAACGGAAGACAATTCCACAGGCGTGCAGTTCTAAGAAAGAAGCTTTGTTCATGGAATCTACGTTTAGGTTTAGGCACAGATAAAGAGTGGGGGAAATTATTGATAGTGTTTACAGCTAGACGAGTGTTTCTTGTGAAAGTTTGGCGAGGGGGGACCATAGATTGAAGCTCAGTTGAACACTTTCCATGAAAATAACGATACATCAGAGACAAACTCGCAACATCTCTTCTGTGAGATAGAGGTTGCAAGGAGGAGAAAAGGACATCTCCTACGAGGCTACGAAGTCTATTTTGAACTCTATCAAGGCAGGACAAGTTCTTTCTAGCAGCTCCTGCCCAGATGTGGCAACAGTATTCCATCCTTGGACGTACCTGGCTCTTATATAGATAGAGAATAGCATCAGCAGTGAGATATCTACTGGATCGATAGAAAGATCCCACCATTTTTCCAGCGGCCTTGGCAACAGATTTGATATACGTGTTCCATTTAAGATCAGGAGTAATGGTCAAGCCCAGAAGCTTGTCAAAACTTGAGGCCTCCTGAAGACGAGAGCCATTCATTTCAATTGATGACAAATGTGGATTAGAATGTTGATGATGTAAAGAGAGAAGCTTGGTTTTAGATGCATTAAAAGTAACCAGCCACTCCTTTCCCCATTGTACTACGTGCTCAAGATCAGAGGAGAGAGAATTGGAGAGAACTTGCTCGTTTACTGTCTTAGATGTGGTACCATAAATGGTAGTGTCGTCAGCATAAATGTCTACAAATGATGTAAGGATATGATTTGGAAGATCATTAATGTAGATCAGGAAAAGAGTTGGGCCCAGGATGGATCCCTGAGGGACACCGGCATTAATATTGTGAGCTTCTGATTTTTGCCCCTCAACTACTACTCTTATGAATCTATCAGAAAGAAATGATTTAATAATTGAGAAGACTTTTCCAGCTATACCATAGCTAGCGATCTTATGAAGTAAACCTTTATGCCATACCCTATCAAAGGCTTTAGATATGTCAAGAGCAATTGCCCTAGAAAGATTGCCACCGTCGAGAGATTTGCTAATCCTATGCGATATAACTGTAAGGACATCTGCTGTAGATCTAGCAGAACGGAAACCATATTGAGTGTCACTAAGAAGGTTATTTTTGTTGAGATGTTTGATTACTTCTGTATTTAATACAGATTCTAGCAACTTACTCATGACGCACAGGAGACTTATTGGCCTGTACTGAGAGGGGGATGAGCGATCACCTGAATTCTTAAATACAGGGCATACTGATGAGATTTTCCAGGGAGATGGGAAACTATTCTCCTTAAGACAACGTTTAAACAGTTTTGTAAGTATGGGCGCTAGTTCAGGTTGAAGTTTTTTGAGTACTATAATTGGAATACCATCAGGGCCAGTTGCTTTACTGGAATCAAGGTTTTTGATTAGCTTGGCAACATCACGTACAGATATACGTATATCACATAGCGTGTTTTCTGATACAAGAGGAAATATTGGGGGTTGGCGGTCTTGGTCGCAAAGGGTAGAATTAGCTGCAAAGTTCTTGACAAAGAGTTTGGCTTTGTCTGATGCTGACGAGATTACCTCAGATCCATTGATAATAGTTGGGATGGAGCACACGCTTCTGTTCAGGATTCTGTTTGCTATTTGCCAAAACTGGTGGGAACCAAGCCGCTGCTCAGCTACTTTGGACTTAACAGATTGAGCATACAACTCTCTTGCATTCCTTATTACTTTCTTACAATGGTTGCTGGCAGTCCTGAAAACGGCTTTAGTTTCCATACATCTATTACGTTTGAAGCAGTGGAAAAAGTGATTTCTGTGCGCAATGGCAGCAGCACATTCTGGAGAGAACCATGGCTGGCTGTTAGGTTTTTGCTGAAATTTTTTAGAGGGTATGAAATGGTCAATACCTACAATTAACCATTCAGTTAGGTCTAATACTATAGAGGACACATCCTTTTTAAACATGGAATGCAGAGGTAGATCAGATATAAATGTACGGAAGCTATCCCAGTCAGCCTTAGTGTATCGATATACTGTACGATGAAGAGGTACGTCTGGGGACTTATTACATTTCATTTTTATCTTAATTGATACAACAGAGTGGTCGGAAGATCCAAGAGGCGACAGAACAGAAACTGAACATAGTTCAGGGCAAGTTGTGAGAAAAAGGTCTAGTAGGCTCGCATACTGGCCGTCATTATCGGGCACACGGGTAGGTTCCTGAACAATCTGAGTGAGGTCATAGGCAATGGAGAAATCATGACAGAACCTCCCCTCATCATCGGTCTTGTTTGAGTGGGTCAACCATTCGACGTTGTGAACATTGAAGTCTCCACATACGTGAATGTTAGCTGAAGGATAAGTAGAAAGGACTTGGTCAATTTTCTCAGATATGCTTTGAAAGATAGTAACTCCGCTGTTGTGGGGGCGATAGAGAGTAAATATAAATGCAGTAGTGTGAGCTAAAGCAACCCGGAAGCACATATAAGGTAAGTTAGGATCTTCCCTGGAGATGTCCCTCCCACATGGAAAGCTATCTTTAATATAGGCACATATTCCATGCCCATGGCGATCTTGGGGGTCAGATTTAGAAGTTAAGTTAGAGTATCCTGTAATTGCAAACTCATCAAGGGAAATAGCCTGTCCAATGCCAGTTTCACTTAAAAATAAAAGGTCTGGTTTAGTCTCCTGTAATTGGGTTTCAACCTCTGGAAGGTTAGAACGTAGACCCCTGATGTTGGAGAAGGATACATGGTAGTAGGGGTCTACGTTGGAAGTTGGAGAACCGGGTTTAATCGTGTATTTTTTCTTGAAACTTGTCATGATGAAATTTTGGAATTTGTGGACTAGGTCGACAGATTTACTTAGAGCAGGACAGAGAGGGGAAACTAAGAGAGAAAAAGAAACGAAGAATTTTTTTTTTTTTTTTTTGTACCACATGATAAGGTAAAGCCGTAACAATTACCCACTAGTATGGCATCGAGAGGCCCCACCAGAAGCTACTGCATGGTCCAGATTCCATTCACCAAATGGCAATACAGCAGCCCCAGTACTTTGCACCTGCTGATAGGACAGCCTCCTTAGTGGTTAATCCAAGGTTCGGGTCCCTGACTATCAGGCGGATAACGTCAGCCCAGACAAAACGTTTACCTCCAGCACCCTTACTAGTGACATGGCTACAAGGATAGACATAGAAACAGAAAATTTCCACCATAATCGCAAACCGGAACACGTGACATGTGATATGTCAACTCAAGTCTCCGCTTGTGTCTTCTTGTACAAAAGTTCACACAGAATTTGAAATTTTGTAAAAACATGACTTCAAACCTCACTAGATAAATAGTAGTTATATAGAAAGACAGACTAATAGATAGATCGATAGATGGATAATTAGATAAACAGACAGATAGATAGATAATCAAAAAATTTACAGCTTCTGCTCGGCTATTCTCTGCTAGTTCTAGGATAAAGCTTTGTTCATGAATTTTTCTTTAATGTTAGATACAGATAAAGAGTAATGAACAAAAATATGTTGTTGGGCGTCATTCTTAGTGATGATTGTTTTGGGCATTCGTTTTCCTGTATATTTTAATACAGTATACTTACGGGAGAAACGACGTGAAGGTTTCCAATGTCAAGTTTCAGTGTTTGTGTTTAACGAATTAGATTCGAACTTGACACATCCAGGTTGTCAGCCGCGTCGTTAATCACAAAGCCACCGTCACCTCTCTGCTGTTACCACTACGAAGGCTTTTGATGTGAATGTTAAGAGGTCGGAATTCAATATGAGATGTTCTATCGTTTTCGTTTTAAATAGCACTTTCGTGTGTCTGCCGTATTTAATTATGTTAATTGTATTTCCATGTTCTGTCACAATTCGAGTACATACAGAATTCTTTTCACTGAAAATGTCGATTAAATGGACGTAACTTTGAAATGAATTTTTATTTTTATTCTTTTTTTTTTCATATAAATATGTGTTTTCTCGTTTTCAAGCGTATTATAATTTTATTGCTGGTTGGAGAAATATATTCCCAGAGTTCCAGGATTTAATTGCTACCATTGTGTGTTTGTTGATATTAACGCTATTCAAATTGCTTTAAAGTTTGTAAACAAACTATGTAAAAAAGTGTAAATGTTTTTATCAGATGCGTGTGACGTCAATTAAATTAAAACTTGCCGATTCGAAGCGTGAACCTGTTGACATTATAACATTTTAGAAAAATAATTACATTGCTATCAAATAAATGCAAAAAATATTCGCCTTTTAATTGGCAAGTTTCCAATATAGTAATGAAACCTTTTATATTCTTCAGGGAAAGTATTTCATATTTCCCTTAAAATATCCATTGCCCACATATTTATTATTTTTTTATATTAAAACAATGGCATTATATTATTCTTATTATTTGTGTCATTTTTATTGGATTTAATTATTTTTCTTATTAATTTTTCTATTGTTTTTATACATTTCGGTCTTTTTTGTTTTCATTTTTATCATTTCATACTTTCTCTTATTATTTTATTTCTCGTTTTCATACTATTACTTCAAAACTTTCTCATTTAATTTGAATCTTTAATATAATCTGTTATACCTGACCAGGCTCTCTGAGAGTACTTGCTTCTTAATTTAAAATTTACCGAACATCGATTTTTTTGTTTTCAATTCTATTTTTAAATTATAATCATGCTCTCCAACATAAAAAAATGAAACACCATGAATAAATATGTAAGATATAAAAAACTTGATACAGGAAATTGTAACAGAACGCGATAGTAGGTTAGAGCAGACGAAGACGTTCAGTAAGACATAGGTCAGACAAAAGGATCACGGTCACATTTCATTCGGGAAAGTACATGAAGAAATAGGTATAGTAATAAAAAAGAAGTCAATTATCATTTGCCCCATGTTCCATGCGACGTCCTCTCCTTAAACGTGTTGGGTTGATTGTATCTAGATGTTAACGCGTGTGCGCATTCGTGCAACGTTATAGTATGATTTTTCGAAATTACTGTATTCGGTATTATATAGCCCTAAAAAGTGTTAATATGCCATAAAATAAGACAACAAAACAAAATATTATGAAGTGATATTGGAAGATATAAAAACAGGATTTGCAGAATTAAGCATTAAATACCCAGAATAGCTTAATATTCAATAACACAATATCACCATGTAATAAATATAAAAGATATTAAAAAAATTGAAGAATAAAAAGTGTACCTAAATTATTGGATTCGGTATAAAATAACTCGAAGGAGATTAATATGACGTAAAAAGTAAGATATATAGAACATTGAATAAAACTCCATGATTCAATATTTGAATATATATCGAACTTAAATCATAATTTCCAAAATTACTAGATCCAGAATTAAACAACGTAAAATATGTTGACATTCCGTACATTAAAACAGCCAAACTAAATACGATGATTAAATATTAAAAAGGTATATATATATATATATATATGTCTGTCTGTATGTATGTATGTATGTATGTATGTATGTGTGTATGTATGTATAACTTACAAATTTAAACCTTTATTAAGTAATTCGAAAAACATTCATATTTCATGAAAACAATATTTTGCTTATTTTTTTCTATTTATGCAGAGTTTGTATGTATGTATTATTATTATTATACAACTAATTCGCTATTGATCATATATAATAGTAAATAAAAAAAAAGATAGAATCGGGTGCAATCAGATAGAATGGAAACCCAAGCATTTAGCGCACAGGCCTTAGTTGTTACTGTTTGAGCTATCGTCAGACGGGAAGGAGGTATTTAAAAATGAACTGACTAACATGTAAATATATATGTGCGCATGCGTAGAAGATCCCTTTAAGTTGGCTTACGTTTACCAAGTTTTTATTAAAAATACAATTATTTGTGCTGCCTTAGTTCACCATGCGTCTCGGAAAAGATGTACATTGAAAAAAATGGGTCTTATAAATTAGAGTATTTTCTTTATCATCGTATGCAAGTCATTTACTTTTCATTTATTATTTTCATATCTTTCTATCATTGATGTTTTTGTTATTCGTCCCTTAATCATTTTCTTTCATTTTTTTGGACTTTTAAGATTAACATTTTTATCCTGTATTATATAAATTATTTGAACTTTCATTCTCCTTTTTAAACTTATGCTCACAATGTTTCAGCCGATGTAAGCACCAAACTGACTCATCAAAACCTTGCCTACTCCGGAATCTGTACGCGATTTTTTACAATTATGTAATCCACCTCTCTCGTACCGCTAGTCGTGGCCGAAGAGAAATGTAAAGTAATTTGTAATTGTATTATTAGTATCTTTCTTACGACAAACTAAAACATCGACATGAAGAAGACTGTAATTTGGAACTGCTAACAATTAGAGATTATGTTTCTTCGGGCCACTAATTTTTACAAGAGGTTTTCCTCCGAAATTCTATTCCGTTTCACGAGGTCGAAATAAATATGTAAAAGATTAACGTGAAGGGACATTCTTTTCTTGTACTTTTCATTATTCTCATCCTTTCCTTGTAAACTCGTTTAATTTATTATCTTTGTAAATATGTGCCGTCTTTTATAATTGGATTTGTCTCGTTATTTATTAGAATTCTATATATTGCTTTGATGCGAGCAGCTTTATCGTCGGGTAAGTGTAAGTAGTAATAATCTAATTCTATCTTAGATAACCACTTTGTATGGCATTACACACAATGACAATAAACACTTTAAAAGGCTGTTCATGATTGCATTAGTTAGCAATGTCTTTTTTTTTAATCTGTGGTATCTTTCTTTTATGTTACCGATATTGAAATATAGAGATACGAGGTGCCTTAAATAGGTTTCCAGATTTTATTGTAGAGGCATTTAAAATTGTGTTAAACTCTTGAAAATCCAGTATGTTATTGCTATACATCTTATCAAATGGCTGAATAATTTCAGGTTCAAATGAACAGCTATCGCAGGAACTGGAATAGGCCTTACTAAAGCCTGATTGATACATCTGGTGACTTTCAAAAAACGCAATCTGGACGTGAGAACACTTTTAAAGAACGATATGCAATAGAATTATGTGTTTAACTGGGAAAAAATGCTACAGAAACGCGTGAGATGCTTAGTTTACCTAAGGGTCATCTTGTATGAATCGAACATCTGTTTTTGAGATTCAGAGAATGCATGGAATCTGTGACGCATGACGAGAATTGGGGGGGGGATAAGCAAATGAGAACACCAGAATTGATCGTCCAAATAAATAATTACATGGATAATAACAGTCGTATATCAATAGCACCAATAACTGCACAGTTTAATGTCAGTATGTTAAAAGTGCACATGATTATTCCCGAGAAATTAAAGATGCGGAATAACTGCGCGAAATTTGTATCCAGGTTGAACAGAGAAGATCAGAAAGACGTTGTTATGATAGCAGGGAAATATCCGAGCTGATAAAATCAGATCCCACAATTCTTGATACTCTGTTAACGTGCAATGAAACCTGGATCTACTGTTATGATCCAACGACCAAGACACATAGTTCCCAGACAAAGCAACTCCACCCAGAAACGTATGATGATTTTTTTTTTATTATCTACATGCACTGGGCGTCACCAGACAGATATTTAATAGGGAACATTATTTTGAAGTTGAAAAAGATTTTCGGAAGAGATTCTGTCAGAAGAGGGCAGCACTCTTTCAAATAGGGTCAGTAGCATTTCCATCAGGACAATGCAGTAGTCTTCAACTGCATCGTTGTCACTGATTATTTGATCAAGATGGACATCAACGTAGTTGCCTACCCTCCTTTATTTGGGACTTTGGCTCAAAGAAAAAACCTTCAAGGCTGTCGTTATAAGACAATTAAAGAGATGAAAGAGGCTGTGCCGAAAGCCATAACCCGCTTACACAATAACACTTCCACAGTGTCTCCCAGAATTAATTGAAATGGAACGATAATTGCGTTGCAGCCGGAGGAGATTACTTCGAAAGGGATTAGAGTTCAATTTGTATATTAGAAGTATAAATTACCATTCGAGAACGTTTGGAAAATATTGAAGGTATCTCGTATATAACAATTAGAGTAAACTGATTAATCGATGGATGTCCTGAATACAAGTTATACTTATAAAACCGTTACTTAGTATGGATCTTACATAAGTAAGTATCGATTAAGTTATTATAATGTGAGTCATATTTTATATATGTCAGTATCAGCTCACTTGTAAACAGGTTCTTTAAGACCGGTGACATGAAGCGGGAAGAACTGGTTGAACTGTATACAAAAGAATTTAAATGGCTAGGATAACCTCAGATTTGCGTGCGGCAAAAATAATTTTTAATCAGTATTTACATTGATAGCATGCGAACGCGACACGGCGTAAATGGTGTAGAAAGCTGACAATCTTTTATAAATTTTTTATCAGTATGTAATAAACTGGGGATGGGGCATTCTACTAGATGCCAAACATTCACCCGCTTACTCAAATATTCGCACCGAGTGGTCTTTTTGAATATGCAGACTGTCCCTTTAAGTACAATTGTGTGGATCCTTCTTACACTTGGTTCACCGGGTATATTTGCCAAGTAGTTTTTGATATTATTTTTCATGAATCAAGTTGCTCCTATAATAACTTGAATGATATATATCTTCTTAAGATTTCAGTTTCTTTTCATGTCACATGAGATTTTGAAATTTTGTTATCTTTTTCCTTTCAACTCTGTTTAACCTCGCATAATTGAAGACACTAATTTCTACTTTCTTCTTTCTCTTTTTTTGCTCCATATCACTATGTTAGTGTATATGTGCATAGCTATAAGAATGTGATAGTCATAATAGATAGCGTATGACTTAAATTCCGACTGTTCTTTACTTGTATATGTTCTTAAGATTTGCTGGCGCTTTCGATGTTCATCTTTTTGTAGATCGTCTAATGGAGATATTTACACACTCTATTGTGTCGGGTCGCATAATAGCCATTCCACAGCAGAACCTTACGATTCGATATTAAGAGGCTCACGTTCTCTACTTCTGTGTGGCAGAACCTCACTTGCTGTCAGTGCTTAGACTAAAATCTTTTCAAAAGCATTGGTTATTAAGCCTTGATCTTGGACATCCATTATACTTCTCTCCTGGTCGTAGTGGAGCGATCCTCTTTTCAGCCAGTCTATACTAACCTTCTTGATCTACATAGTCCTGCGTGAATTCATCCAGAAAATACTTGGCACGCTGTTTGTTGGCGAATTCTTTCAGTTTTTGCAATGTAATTTCTTTGTGCATTTCTGGCGACTCTTTTGGCATATTTGTGTAGCAAAACTGTTTTCTGATTCTGCTCATTTATTAGAAAGTCTTATCTAAAATGCTTGGCCAGTTCTTTGATGGACGTAGTTCAATTGGCTCCTTTGTCATGATTTTTCTCTACTATTTTAGGATTTGGATTTTAGGAGCTGATGAGATATTATACAATGCTCACGATAGTTACACGATGTTGATGGTCAATCTCTGAGAGACCCTCACCTCCTGCTCTCCTGGGCAGATATAGTCAGGGCAGACACCGGTCTCAGTATATTACTAATACAGTGTCAACATTTTTCGCTTTTTAGTGCCCAGACGTGTTATGGCCTTTTTGTAGTCATTCGACAATGCCAAGGCTATATGTTATCATAGGCATTGCTTGTTTGTTAATAGCAGTGATGTTGGTTGGTTTGTATGTTCTGTTTTGCAGATTTTCCTTGCGCCCAGTATGTATTCTCTGCTAATTTTCATCCTTATCCTGGCATGCTGGATTGAATCCCTTCTTTCTATACCAGGTCATTTGTATTTTCCTGCTCTTCTAGGTCCTTTATGCGAGTATATCCATCAAGCTGTATATTTTCCTTTTGGTCCTTTTTCAGAGCTTTGATGGAGCACTTGGAACATTTGTCCAAGCAAAACTTTATTCCAACATCTCTGTAGAAGTTATGTAACTGAATGCTCTGTCTGATGCGTTAGGCATTGCTTACGTATGTTCGTAAATTAAAAAGATAATAATAATTTAATTTCAGTCTACTTCTCCTTTAATTTATTCTCGAAACCTTGCAAAAACTCGGTGAACGTCAACCTTGTACCTTTTCTGCATAAAAAGTTTCAATTGTCTTAGGCAAGTAGATTACATGGTCACGATTACACATGTAACGGCAATGACAAAATATAGTGCCGATCAAGAAAACGAAACGAGTATGTTTAAGACCGTATTTGTGTATATGAACGTTTATTCAGATGATTGATCGCTATTAGATGTAAATATTTCGACATAAAGTCAGTCAAAACAGTATTACGGTTTTGTGTAAGGTATGCTGTGAGAACTATGGGAAAAATGGTTATGCCGATTTCATTTTTAGGTAACATTATAACGTGACCGTCTAAAGGAGCGATACTGCTCCCCATTGAGAGGTTAAAATCCCAAAAACCCTGAGTAAGGACGGATAAATATGTTAAGATTGTCCGTTAAACGTTAACTGAATACCGAACAGAGGCAGGTGACCTATGAAATTGGACGAATTTATTGTGCCTTGTAAAAACAGATAGATATTTTATTGTTTAAAACAATGACAAGAAATGGCAGCATAATGCAGAATTTTAATCACCCACTCGTTGGCCTAAGAAACACCTGCTCAGACGTGAAAATGTTGACCATTTGAGGGCGTGTGAGAGAGATTTAATTTTGGTCCCAGATTCACAAACTACGGACGACCTTTTGAAATGCACACACGCAAAGGAGTCGGGTATTTCCCGTTTGACGTGTTGAGTTTTGGTTGGCAGGCGGATTGTCCGACCAACCCTGTATCTTAGTATAAAAAAATACCCAGGCCAAATTTAGCAGATTAATCCAGACCTTCGTGAGAGAGGGACTTACCAAGAGATATCACCCCTACCCAGTCGTCACTACCACCGCCATCATAAAGAAAGAAGAATAAGATTTTTTGAGAATCTTGATGTTTTTGGTATAATCAAACTGAACAATGTATATATGTACAAACTTGTAACTTTTGTGAAATTAACTTTATCCTAGTTAGAACCTCGGAGTTTGTTATTCTTTCCTGGGGTGCATGCAAGCTAATTGATTTTCAGTAGAATCGACACGAAACCTGAGACGCTGAGAATATATGTGAAGATCTCCCGGAAGAAGACGATCACGACTATTTTATTTTCGATGAGATCAGAGGCCATCTGCTGGCCTGAGCGGAAGGTCTTACAACATAGTACAACGGTCGTTCCAAAAATAAGCTCCCTTGTTATTTTACTCAAGAACTAAAACGTTGAAGAGCTACGAAGAACTTTTTTGTGCTCCAAGATTTATTTTTCTGCATAGTCACCACAATCCTCAATGTAATTTGGCCAGCCCCTTTTAATGTATCTGTCGAAAAGAACCTTGGGATGGATTGTCACGCACACCGCTGTTGCCACTCTAGAAACGTCGAATCAATCCCATAACTATGTTGACGTCGTCAGAATTGAATTTGTAAATGTTTCACAAACGCAGATGACTGGTGAACGATCAATTTTTCTGCAAGGGGAATTTAATGACGGATTTCCGATTCTTGAGTTATGTCACAGTTGTTTACTTAAAGTCTCACACATCTAATATTTGCAACAGGAAGATGAAATTATCAGATCATGAATGCTTGAGTTCATCCATCATGACCAAGTAAGTTTCATCCGGTCTGGTCTATTGGAGTACAATAAATATAGTAGAAATTACTTTTGGAATATCCCTGGTATATTCCGTCTATATAACTGTAACTTAATTATTCCGTTCATCACTACAACCACGCTCTTTCTGAACATTAGTCTGACCGGGTACATATTTACTCGTCGCAATGTTCCTCAATCATACGTTGATAGATCTAGTGACTCGAGTTTAATAGATATTTGCAACGAATCTTAATGATTGTTTCGAAGTAAATTATAGAAGACTCCTTAAGGCAGGCGTCCTGGATATGACCTTAAACTATGTCCGATGGTGAGGCACCAGCTTGGGAGTGTGGAGTCACCCTTTAATTGCCATAGCTCCCAAAGGGACCTGGGAGCGATTCTATTTAACCCATAGTTAGGATCCCGACTACGGGTTAAATAGAAACAGACTTGGGAAAAATATATATTCTATTAAAACATTGTTCTTCAAAATCACTGGATTCGACATTAAATAATCTGAAAAGGGTTGATATGCCGTAAAACAAAAACAACGAACCAACCAACCTTAAGCAGATTATATTCGGCAGTCTAAAAAATATGAGATGGTTGGCATGAATAGTGTTACTTTACCAGATACAATTCAATTGAAGAATTCTGCTTTCACAAGTTCCTGTTTTGTCTTCATTACTAACTTGAAATTCAAGACTTCAATCAGATCCCTTACTAATGTCAGTTGTAAATTGTTTGGATTATTCAATGCTCCAATGCTATGTTACGCCCGGTGCAATCCTTTACCATTATAAAAGCGAAATAAACCCTTAAATAGGGTACTATAAAAACTATTAAGAGTGCATTACCTGCCCCGATAGGATACAAAACCGGCTTCGGAATCTAATTGATAAAGCCCTCTTTTCCAGAATATTTCCTCTTACACACAGAAGAGACGTAGCGAGTGATTCACTGTATCGATAATGTTATGACAGAGATTACGCTGAGCTTCTGTGAATGGTTCCCCTGTAAAACCCGCGCAGCAGACACTTTGGCAACCGTAGGAGGCGCCAGTGATAAATATCCTACAGTGGAATAAGACACAGAAAATCTTCAGTTATGAGAATCATAAACTATGTATATTTTATTTACATGAAGGAATACATGTGTTAAAAGAATAATCCACACCTTGAATAGAGTTCAGTAAATGCGTGTGCAGTTCGACGAGCATTCTCGTGTACGTACCGGTGCGTAAGATATAAATAGGTATTCATCCTTATGCAAGAGTTAATTACAGCATACGTGTGTATGGATTCGCTGCATGTTTATTCTTTCTTTACGAGAATGCACGGATGTCGAGTCACGTGTAGAAAAGATGCTTATTTGACTTCTCTAGCTTGATAAGAAAAGGAAGCGTGTTGACAGGTCGACGTCTCGGATGGAAAAAAGAAGAAGAGAGGGAGAAATGGAACAGGAAATAGAAAACGCCACCTGCTGAGCAAACGACACCACGTGCAGAAAAGGTGCTTATTTAATATCTCTAGCTAGATGAGAAAAGAAAGCGTGTTGATACGTCGACGTCTCATATGAAAAGAGGAAGAGGAGAGAAGGGCAACGGAAGAGGAAATAGAAAACGTTACCAGCCTAGCAAACGATGAGCACAGGGGCAGACAACCGGTGCCTTCTTTAAAGATGCATCCATCTATGTGTGTACGGTATGAATGTGCCTATACAGCATATATTTCCCTTGTTATATATCTGAATATACAATCAACTATACGTAACGTCAATGGAAAGGGTTCTTTTCTAGAACAATACAGTACACTTCTGCTGCTTTCCGGTAGCATATGACATGATCATTTCCAAATCTAATACGAATACGTTCCTGTAGAGACGTACTTAAACATAATCAAACACTATGCAAGTTCGGCCATTACCTGTCCTTAGAATGTTATTTCACTGACCACCAGACCTTCATAACACCTAATTCCCGAGTGGCGTTGACGTTAAAGGCGTTGACTCAAACTTCTAGTAAAGCATTGTTTGTGCCTCAATAAAACAACTTCCATAAACAGAAAAGATGTAAATTAAAAGTAAGACTAGGTGCATAATCACAGACACACACACAACACACAACACACAGACACACACACACACACACACACACACATATATATATATATATATATATATATATATATATATATATATATGATTGTTTAGCTGGATTAAATCCGACGATATGAAATAAAATGGAGGTGGAAGGACCTGGATACTCAACGTTTCGCCCGATTTATGCGGGCTTCTTCAAGAGGGATGGTCATTGACGAGAGAGTCGGAGGATTGGGGCTATATATAATGATGGGGGAGAGCAGCGTGTTCTCCTTATGTAAATTAGATGCAATATGTACATATATATACATTTCATGAGAGAAAAAAAAAAACTAAATTAGAGTAAACTAGTGTAGTGGATTACGTCTAAAAGTTAAAATATCGTAGAGATTAAAAAAATGTGTTTGGAAATATAGCGGTGATAGATTAAATAAATAAAATGACATGAGATTACGAAAGAATCTTTTTTTAAATTAGAAATAATTGAATTGGGATAAAATAGCGTAGTAACTTAAAAGATGGTGTCTAAAAATTAGAATAGGAGGTGAATAAATGGAGTCTAAAAATAGATAATGATAAAATACAGTAAATACGTAAAATAAAAATAAAATTAAGTGACATTACGAATTTTTTTTTTTTTTGTATCGCGTTTAACCGGTGTCTAAGTTGTTTTCTTTAATAATTATTTTCGACAGAAAGGGAGCAACGTGGAAAAAAAACCTTTTCTTTGCTAAATTATATTGCTGGAATGGGAGATTATAGCTGACTCAATTAAACGTTGTGTGGATCTGTTATGTATGTGTTTAAGGAAAGTTGCTTTGTTAAAATCAAACTGGTGGTCGTTTTCCATGATGTGACAAAATATGGCGTTGAGTGTATTGTTGTTTTTTACATCTCTTTTGTGTTCATATATATATATATATATATATATATATATATATATATATATAGTTTGATTTTAACAAAGCAACTTTCCTTAAACACATA
Organism: Euprymna scolopes; assembly: GCF_053919585.1. Classification (NCBI taxonomy): domain Eukaryota; kingdom Metazoa; phylum Mollusca; class Cephalopoda; order Sepiida; family Sepiolidae; genus Euprymna; species Euprymna scolopes. The sequence goes on along the minus strand of NC_136491.1, from coordinate 139,434,157 downwards.
CATAACAGATCCACACGACGTTTAATTGAGTCAGCTATAATCTCCCATTCCAGCAATATAATTAAGCAAAGAAAAGGTTTTTTCCACGTTGCTCCCTTTCTGTCGAAAATAAGTATTAAAGAAAACAACTTAGACACCGGTTAAACGCGATACAAAAAAAAAATTCGTAATTTCACTTAATTTTATTTTTATTTTACGTATTTACTGTATTTTATCATTATCTATTTTTAGACTCCATTTTATCACCTCCTATTCTTATTTTTAGACACCATCTTTTAAGTTACTACGCTATTTTATCCCAATTCAATTATTTCTAATTTAAAAATAGATTCGTTCGTAATCTCATGTCATTTTATTTATTTAATCTATCACCGCTATATTTCCAAACACATTTTTTTTTAATCTCTACGATATTTTAACTTTTAGACGTAATCCACTACACTAGTTTACACTAATTTAGGTTTGTTTTTTTTTCTCATAAAATGTATATATATACATATGACATCTAATTTACATAAGGAAACCACGCTGCTTTCCCCCATCATTATATATAGCCCCAATCCTCCGACTCTCTCTTCAATGACCATCCCTCTTGAAGAAGCCTGCATAAATCGGGCGAAACGTTGAGTATCCAGGTCCTTCCACCTCCATTTTATTTCACATATATATATATATATATATATATATATATATATATATATAAGAGCAAATAGTTAATAAAACATGTTAACACACTTTGAAAAAGAGTTAAAAACGTATTTAATCTGAAAAGGAAACACTTAATAAGTGGATAGTCCTTAATCCGCGGAGTTTCGAAGCAATACTTTCCTTCTCATCAGAGGGTAGGAATTAGCAAAATGCGGGATCGGATTTTGCATACAAAAGTATTTGATGAAACTGCAAGTAAGTCAAAGATCTTACTTGATAACAAAAAAAGTGAAGCAGAGAGAATATGGTGAAGAAAAATGTGATTTTACGTGAATGGATAGTCTGGTGAAAGGTAAAGTATCCAATGACGGTAAAATCCAAAAATGCAAATCCATGAAAGTTAATTAAATATTAACATATTTGATATATATATATATATATATATATATATATATATATATATATAAGTTGATTAATATATTTAATATACAACAGTTTTCCCCACGTACAACGATATCGCAATTATTAACTAGCGTATGTGTAATCCTGTCAAGTATAGCGAGATACACATATCTTATTTGATGAAAGAATATACAAATATCATTACACATTATGAATATGTGCAGTTAGTTTTCTTTAGAGATGTATTAGTTTACAAATTTGACGATATTTTTGCTGTTGTGCATTCCGACAATGCCAGTACATTACAAAATTTAAATATACTAAAGATTGTTTGTGTTTTAAGGATAAATGTCGGTTTTTAACAATAATTACCATTCGTAAACTATTAATTAGTCAAATTAAATTAAAAAATGCTTAGGCAATACATGTATACATGTATACCATCCTGATAAAAAAGAATAGGAACAGTTTTATATAGTTTTATTCTATGATTACAGAGAACAGCATCGAATATCCCAAAAATAATTTTAAAACATGTACAGTATTACTATCTTTTATACAGTTTTCACATTAAACTTTACATAATAATGCCATCGATAGATATAACTAACGTGAATATATATATATATATATATATATATATATATATATATATATATATATATATATATATATACAGAAAGAGAGATAGAGAGAGATATTCACAGATCAAATGGGATTGAAACACTTTCAGGAAGCACTGTGCCAAGAGTACACACACACAGGCACACATACACACACACACACACACATATATATATATATATATATATATATATATATAAAACATTAAACTCAATATAAAGTAATAAATGGATATCAGGTAAACGTCTAATTTTATTCTTAGAAATTATATTTTGTAATAAGAAATTTGAAAAAGTATATATTTTTATTTCATGGTATGAATATATTTGTATTTAATTTATTAATATATATGTATGCGCGCGTATGTTTTTATTAGTGAAAATGTGTGTGTTTGCGTAAGCAGGGAAGAAGGTTAAAGTAGATATTTTAGAAAACTAGTATTGTTCACCCGACTATATCCGGGATTAATAAAATAAATTCTATACATTTTCTTAAATGAATTAACATACGCAGTATTACATTTATAGTCAAGTGCAAATTCCCAACATCTGCAATACCTGAAACTTCAGTAATTTTCACATTTAATACAACTAACCTTGCTTAAAAGTGCATTCATATGAATTAACATACAGCACATCTTACGCACATTTTTCACCGGCGTAATTCTGTTATCAAAAGGAACTACAATAAACACTTTGCTATGCATGAGTTATCGAACTTCGGACATGAATGATAGTAGTCGTGAGAATCAGCCCTCTGACAAACGTTCCTATATATATAAATATATACACTTGTGCCCGATATTATTCATACCCCTCGGATCTTTGAGATTTCTATAAGAATATTGCTCAAACCAGAAGATAGACAATATTAAAGGGATTTCAAACAATAAATCAAGCATAAGCATTTAATTTAAACTCAACAAATAAATAAATTATGCAAGTTTTAAGCATTATACTAAGAAAAACAATAATGGCACTAGTTCAAAATTATTCATACCTCTCTTACTAATAGTCAATAGCATGCCCTTTATTCTTTATAACTGCCTGTAACCGTTTTGGATATTTATCAACAAGGTTTTTACAAGCATCAACACTGATTTTTGACCATTCTTCAATGCAGTAGTTCTCTTAATCCCTCAAATTTCTAGGTTTCCGCTTTTTAACCTCAGTTTTCAATATGTGCCAGAGGTTTTCGATAGGGTTCAGGTCAGGACTCTGGCTAGGCCATTCCAAAACATTAATGTGATTATCCTCAAACCATTTCTTGACTATTTTGGCAGTATGTTTTTGATCATTATCCTGTTGAAGGACCCAGTTTGATCCTAAATGGAGCTTCTCCGCATCCTGTCTAATGTTTTTCTGGAGTATCTCCAAATATTACTCCTTCTTCATGGTTCCATCTATCTTGACCAAACTACCTGGACCACTAGCCGAAAAGGAGCCCCAAAACATTAGGCTACCACCACCATGTTTCACCGTGGGTATGGTGTTCTTTGGGTTGTAAGCTTCTCCTTTCTTCCTCCAAACGTAAGAAGCATCCATATGGCCAAACAATTCAATTTTTGTTTCGTCAGTCCACAAAATACTTGAGAAAACGGACTCTGGAGAATTCACATGGGTCCTAGCAAACTTTAGACGTGCTGCAAGGCGTTTTCCGGTGTGCAATGGAGTCCTTCTTGGTCTTCTTCCTTTCAGACCATTTTCATGCAGAGTCCTTTGCAATGTTTGCCTTGATATTTTTATGCCAGAAGACTCCAGATTTTCTAAAATGTCCTTAGTAGTGGTGGTTGGATTTGCATTAACACTTCTTACAATATTCCTGGTGGCTCTAGCCGCAGTTTCCTTTTCCTTCCTCTACCAATCAAGTTGTTTGTTGTGTGGTGGCTCTGGAATTTTTTGATGATGCTCTGTACTGTTGCTGTAGGGACCTCAAATTTCTTGGAAATTGACTTGTAACCTAAACCATCCTTATGTGAATTCCCAATTTTAGTCCTAAGATCATTACTAAGCTCTTTTTTCTTCCCCATTCTAATAATTTTTATTCTTTTTTTGGTTTTTAGTTGATATCATTTTAATTTCTGAAAAATGCAAAAAACGAAATGAAATTAATCAAAGGTTGTATAAAAGCATTCAAAATAAGAATCAAACAGGAAACAAACAGTCAGAAACTCGATTAATACTGAAAAAATAAGGGGGTATGATTATTTTTGAACATTGCAGATTTTATAAATAGCTGTATATTTCTTTTATTACAAGTATCCCGAGATTTTAAAATGACGAAAATGATCAGAAGAGGTTTATTAAGAATATGTATCAATATAGACGTAAACAATAAATTCTTACAAAGTTACACCTAATAAACTCAATTTTCAAGAGGGGGTATGAATAATATCGGGCACAAGTGTATATATATATATATATATATTTTTTTTTTTTTTTTTTTTTATTCAATTTTCACCCCAAACAAGGCACAGTGCCACTTTGAAGCAGGGGGCTACTATTAGGGAATTAATTAGCGGGGTCATTATGAAGGGAGAAGAGTAGAAAGATGTTTGTTAACATTACACTTGAACTTCTGCATATCATTGCAGTTGGGAAAGCAGAATCCCGGAAGGGAGTTCCAAAGACCCGCAGTTCTGGGGAAGAAACTATTGGAGTAAAAGGCTTTCTTGCACCTAGGGATCTCCACTGTAAAGGGATGAGACTTAGTAGCTTGTCGGGTTTGTCGGGGGTAGTTACGTCGGGGAGGTACAAGTGTTTGCAGTTCGTCAGAGCATTCACCATTAAAGTATTTGTAGAACAGGCAGAGGGATGCAACATCTCGTCGATGGGACAGAGGTTGAAGCCCAGATGACAGTTCAGGACCTATCAGGTTTGCGACTCTTTTTTGAACCCTGTCCAGGAGCGAGAGACAAGCAGCAGATGCACCAGCCCAGATGTGACAACAGTACTCCATACATGGGCGAATGGTTGCCTTATAGAGGTATAGGATACTGGCAGGCGTAAGTAGTTTTCTAGCACGGTAGAGGGAGCCAACCTTCCTTGCAGCAGCCTTGGCAATGCTCTCAATGTATCTATTCCAGTTCATATTCCCTGTAAACGTTAGGCCGAGGAGTTTAAAAGAAGTACTTTCAGGCAATGTGTTCTTGGCCATTGCTATTGGTGGTAGAGAAGGTTTCTTGTAGTTATTGAAGGAAACAAGCTTAGTCTTAGCAGCATTGAATGAGACCAACCATTTTTGTCCCCATTCCACTACGGATTGGAGGTCATCCTCTAGTGTTTCTGCCATTTTCTTGGATATGTGTTCATTTGTTTTCCCCTCATATCTGTTATAGAGAGTGGTGTCATCGGCAAATATACCCATCTCCGAAACAATATTATCAGGGAGGTCGTTTATGAATATCAGGAACAATAGAGGTCCAAGGATAGACCCCTGAGGCACTCCCGCATTTATGTCATATTGTTTGGATGTACGTCCGTCGAGGACAACTTTGATTTTTCTATTACTTAAGAAGGATTTAATTACGTTATGAATTCTTCCAGTGATTCCATATGATCTAATTTTCCTTAGAAGACCATCGTGCCATACCCTGTCAAAAGCCTTAGATATATCAAGGGCCACCGCTCTACCCTCCCCTGTTTTATCCAATGAACGGTATATACGTTCAGAAACTACAGTTAAGATATCTGCTGTTGAACGGGCTTGCCTGAATCCATATTGTTTGTCAGTCAAGAGTTTAGCAGCTGTTAGGTGCTGGACTAGGGCTTTATTAACTAAGGACTCAAATATTTTGGCGAAAAGCGGGAGGAGGCTAATGGGGCGATAATTTAGTGGGTCAGTTCTTTCACCAGAATTCTTGAAGACTGGTACCACAGAGGCGGTTTTCCAGCAGTCGGGAAAACAAGATTCGTTAAGGCATTTATTGTAAAGTTTGGACAGAACTGGAGCAACCTCGGCAGAGCATTTTTTTAATAGCACAGCCGGGATGAGATCTGGTCCACATGCTTTAGAGGTGTCTAGGTTTTTTATAATAGCATGTACCTGAGAAGGGGTGATTTTCAAGTCGTCAAGTGTGGCGTCTGTTCGCAGAGGAAAATCAGGGAGTGAGTGGTGTACCGAGTTCAGTGTGGAGTTTGAGGCAAACCGACTGGCAAGCAGATTAGCCTTGTCAGTTGCCGTGCAAGCAACCTCATGATTGTTTGTTAGTGGGGGAATAATTGACTGTCCATTATTAACTACGCTGTTGTAGATTTTCCAAAAATCCCGGGTTCCTAATTTCTGTGCTTCGATGCGCTTTCTGGTGGTTTCAGAGTAATCTGACTTAGCTGTGTCTATCACTCTCTTACAATTATTTCTAGCTTCTATAAACTTCTGTTTATTTGAGCTGGACTTATGTCGGTTGAATCTGCGGAACGCATGCTGCCTTTGACAAATGGCAGCTGCACAAGCAGAAGTAAACCATTGGGGGGAGTGGGGCTTGCTATAGTATTTCCGTGCGGGAACATGTGCTTCAATAGCAGTTTTGAACCATTCAGTTGTCTCATTTGCACACTGTTCCGCTGGAAGAGTAAAGATATTTTGCCATGGGGCATCTCTGATGAGCTCCCTGATGGCTTCCCAATCAGCCTTTTTGTAATACCTCGTTGTTTTGAGTAGTGGGTCTTCAGTTTTAGGGCGAGAATTTAGGCTGATTTCTACCATTATCAGCATTCCCGAGTGGGCTATGGGCATTTGTTGTACAGTCATTGGGAACTGTTGTCAGAAAGAGATCTAGAAGTGAGGCATGTTGATCGTGCTGGTCTGGGAAACGTGTCGGAAATGTAACCATCTGAGATAGGGAATGAGATATAGAGAAGCTATATGTGGCGCTACCAGCTACGTCTGTGTGATTTGAGAATCCTAGCCAGTTACTGTGGTGGACATTGAAGTCACCAAATACATGTATTTGTGCGCTAGTATCGAGGGAGAGTGCTATATCTATGCTGTCTGAGACTTTGTTTATTAGGGTACAGTCTTGGTTTGAGGGAGAGCGGTAGAGAAAATATAAGTAGCTAATATTGTGTTGCATATTTAGTCTGAAGCACATAAAGGCCTGGCCCTCTGATTCTAGTTTTATTTCTCTAGTTAGGGGGAGGGTGTTTCGAATATAGACTCCAAGTCCATGCATATGTCTGTCCGAGTCCTTACGGTAGAGTGGAAGATAACCAGGCATGTTAAAGTGGTTAGAGGGTATGGAGGAGTGAAGGTTAGTTTCACTTAATGCTAAGATATCCGGGGTGTTTACAAGGAGAAATGACTCAACATCATCTAAGTTAGTTCTAAGCCCGCGGATATTAGTAAATGCAAGCCTCAAGGGAGGAGGCAGGTTGGTTTTCTTTGAGTTTGGTCCTGGTTTAAACGTAACTTTTGCTTGAGCTGTCATTTCATTTTATTTTATTTAAAAGTTTCAGTTAGGGTGGATGAGTGAGGGGGTGCTGGACAAGTAGTTGTGCAGAATACCAGACATGCAATACAAGTAGACCATCAGCTGTCCTCACCCACAGGATTGTGGCCTCGGGAAAGCCCACCGGGGATGAGTGCAGGGTCCCTTTCCATGCGCGACATGGCACTACAAACATCCCGATATTTTACAACTGTTGATGGAGCAGCCGCTCTAAGCGCTACCAAAGAGTTAGGGCTCCTGTACTATCAGTCGGAAACAGCAGCCAGGAACTGTCAATCCGGTACCCTCAATCCATTAGGCAAAGCCAGCCCAGTCCAACTGCACTGACATATATGGCACTGAAGCACCCCACTGTGTCCAGTTTAGGGGGATGGGATGTGGCAGGAGTGGGGAAAAGCGGCGTTCATTACCCTAGTCAGGAAACAAGGTCAACCACTGGGTGATTCAAGCGAGTCCCTGTGATAGTACCTCTACGCCTGGCCAATAGGCAAAGAAGGAGTATGAAAGCCGAGCGATAGACAGAGTCTATCTCCTCCTTAAGCAGTTTAGGTTTGCCAACCGGTGATTTGTTTGAGTCACCAGCTCTAGGAAGGTTGTCGTCCAGGACTGAAGAGGCCTCCCTCCCCTAGGTTTAGTTTCAGAGTTTTCCTTCTCCTAGACGGATGGCCTGGGAAGACCTACGGGTCCATCAGCTCCGAGGGGGTTCGCCCCGCGCCTGGGTCCTAATCCAGGTATTTCTGCGACCCCGCATGGGTAGTTAATATTTATTGGTTATTTAGGTTAATATCTCCTGGAAAATCGGGCATTTAGGTTAGCTTCTACAGAAGATTTTCACTCCTCAAGTGTGGTTTAAAAAGGGCATTATTATGCTGTCCATTTTCATTTATACTGAGAGAGGGCATACGTAAAAATTCATGCAGTGGAAGCAGTTAAATTTGCTACAGTATTGGATCGAGAGAGTCGAGTTGATGTATGGTTAGATATAGTTTTGTAAGTTTAGCAATGTATGGTTAGATATGGTTTAGTAGGTTTAGGAATGTATGGTTAGATATGGTTTAGTAGGTTTAGGAATTAGGATAAAGTGCTAGAGTATGATCTACTTTCTATTAGAAATTCTGATTTGGTGCCCAAACCGGACATTTAGTAAGACTGAAAGATTAGATATGTTCAGTATAGAGACAAGAGAACATTTGAAATGGAGTACAGTTATACCTGATAGATATAGGTTATTGCATATTCTGTAAGTATAGTAAAAGTATAGATGGATGGATAAGTAGTATTGTATACGAATGCATGGAATTTTAGACAATTTGAGTAAGTTGCCTTTAGACTACAACTAAGGAGAATGACTTCGCCTTTCTCTTAATATCCGGAAGTTTTTATTTCAATGAGTACCGGTTTAGTTTGTGTAATAATTATTGCAATACTATCTCTTAATAAAGAGATATTAACGGTTACTGTTCATTATAGATTACTTTAAGTCAATGTATTGGACTAAGGCTAGTAAGTATTTACTTAGAAGCTTGGTTATGGGTTGGGAGTTATAATCGGGAGCATGCCTAGGAAATTTTAGGTGTTAATGGGTATCGATTTGCGAGTTTGTTAAGGTCAAGGGCGGAGAGCAAGGACCCATCTAAGTTACGGGAGACGGATTTGTTTAGTGTCAACTTAGGAAGTAGAGCAGATTTGATTTGTTAGTGATCAGGAGAAAGAGAATTTAAGTAAAAAATAATAAGGTTTGTCATGCAAAACAGACAAGGCAGTCATCTTGGAGGTAAAGTATCTATAGGAGGTACTTGCTTAGTATACAAGCAGCAGTATTTTGTATATATATATATTATGTAATGCATAGATCATCGTTAGATCACTGTCAGACTGACGTAAAGAACATTCAAAAATAAAATGTTTAAATTCAACGCTATTTCACGCAGTTAATGCTAACCGAATTGATACGGTCTTCGCTAATCGAGAAAAAAATGTCTCCTGCTGCGGAGTTCGAATCGTTCGACTGGTGTTAATCGTGACACCCTGCACTGAAGATTCTCGAAAGGATGAAACATTAGTGTCTGTAGGTATTTAATTATTATAGTAAAAAAATTATTATATATTATATGGACATGAATGTTTCGGGTCCCTACCCCTCTTCAGCATACCTTGTCTGTTATTAGGAATCGAACCTCGAGTAATTCAGTTCAGCGTCTTAATCCATTAAACTATGATGCCAAAGACAATTTACTGTTTACTTTTTATCGTTTATATATTTACGTAGTTTTTGTTGTTGTTTTTTTAACGATATTAAGGTTAGCGTCTCCACCTTGGATATCGGGTGTTTTTTAGAAAGTCGCCCATTTTTTATTTGGACGTAAACAAATAATATTTATTTATTTATTATTTTTAAAATAGTAACGATTTACATGTAGTCATAGTGTTTAAGCGGTAATATATATATATATATATATATATATATATATATATATATTCGCTTTAACACTATGACTACATATAAATCATTATGCCAGTTTAAACTGGTCTGTATATAAAGAGAGAGACAGAGAGACATGGGGACAGAGAGTGAGAGAGAGAGAGAGAGACAGACAGACAGAAGGATGGAGCGTTCCAAATAATGGCCCTTTTTTATATCGCTCGAATAGATCAGAGGAAATTGCAGATCACATTGTGATGAGAACTGAACATGCATTCATGACCTGTGAAATTACTTGCTCTGTTGTTGATATTGACTTACTGATAATTTAAATAACCAACCCCTGTAATGGAAGTGCATCGGATGCAAACATGTAGCATTTAACACGTGGCAAAACTGCATGAAGAATGGTGATGACTAAGTAGAAAAAAATAATATTAGAGGGCAAATGTCGCTCGTAATAGTCATAACGTCGCCGTCTTATTCGCGTTTCATGTTCGTTGAGCTAAAAAAAAAAGTGGTAGGCTTTACTTATTGAACAACTCTGTATAACAAATCGCACTTGGAATGCATACGCAAAGCCATCGTTCATCGCTGTCAAAAATGCATATGGTGGTAACCAGGTTTTAAAAAGAAAAATAAACAAAGCAAAAAAGCGCGCTTATACCGCAAAGAGTATTGTCCCCGGATAACAACAATTGTTAGAGTTGAAAAACTCGAGGCATTCCGTTTAGAATGACTCTCGTATATAAGATGAGATGCATATATATGATTTATACACATATATAAACTTTAATATTATAAACTATGAGTATATGGTATGTGCATATATATATATATATATATATATATATATATATATATATATATATATATACACACACACAGCGATTACGTTAAGTGCTGAAGCAAAGCGCATTTAACGCGTAATAAATTGTGTATAGAGAAAACACTATAGCTTTATATTTATCGCTGTGGATTTCTATCTGCATTAATCCATTATCTAAATGAAGCAATTATCCATTGTATATATATTTACCGTGATTATTTTATCGTCTATTATAATTACTAGTTCAAGGATCTAATGTTAGCAGTAATCATTAAAGCGATTTAACGATATGAAAGAAATCGATCGGGAAACCCCAAAGCGAATGAAACACTAGCTTAATTATTTGTTATCATAAAAAAATCAGCGTCAAAAATTGTATATATATTCCACTTATTTTCAACTTCACCCCCAGGCCGAGAAAACTGCGATCTATTTCGTAAAAATGTGAAGGATTACTATTTTTAAATTCACCAGCAGATAAAACGGTTATCTTTCGGTTTTTATTCTATGTGAATATTTGTATGGCTTGGGTAAGGGTGGAGCAAATGGGGTGATATATTTTTATTATTATTTACTCATTAGGAATAGTCACACAGGCCATCATCATAGATTAAGAACAGCTTGTAGCGTTCTCTAGAATCTGAATTACAACAAGTCTCCCCGACTATTATTGTTATTATTATGATTAGTAGTAGTAGTAGTAGTAGTAGTAGTAGTAGTAGTAGAGTATTGCATGTATCCTCATAATATTTAAATAATTGATTTTCAATATTTATTTCAACATTGCCTGATATGTATTTATAGCTAGGTAGTAAAGTTTGAAAATATATTATGGCAATTAAGCTACAAAGAATTTTCGCGATTCAACCTGGTGAGGATTCCTCAGACCATTGTATAGAATCGATGTTTGTTTCTGCATTTGTTATTTATTAGTTATTTTTATACTTATGCTTATCATTATTATTATTATTATTGTTGTTGTTATTTAATCAAGTCATTTATGTTTTTTGTCTGGTAAAATATATTTTGTGTATACATGCATTTGTTATTTCACTTCTGCCGTTATATACATTTTGGGGTTCTTTACAGTTCAGAATAGATAACTCTTCATTCAAACATAATCTACACAGTTCGCCTTAGTTTCTACTTGTGCTGGTTTGCACTACTATTTTTCATCATACTATCGGTGAGCCTCTACTTTTAGTGGATATCCAGTGGTGGTTTGCTAATGCTGTTTTTATTCGGCGTTTATTATTTTTGCGATGAACATCTGCATCTGATTTTTAAATATAAAGAGACTATTCATACGAATTTTTTATTCGGGTTTTCTTCGGCATATATTGTAGATTGGTATACGATGCGTTTTGTTAGGTATTTATTTTGTAGTGAACAAAATGAGTCTTGCATATGTTTAATCACTGCTAATGTTGTTAATATCTTTATTAAAATTTACGTCATTCGTATTTATATTTTTATTTTTGTATTTTGTGTTTTATTTTACTTATTTGATGTTGCTTTCATTTTATTTTTTTTTATTATTGTCTTCTTTATTGCTTCCATGTAATATTTCATTGTGTTTATTACAAGAAAAAAAATGGGAAAAGGTACATTTTACTGATGAATCTAAATTTAATCTTTTCGGATCAGACAAAAGACCACATGTCAGAAGAAAAATGGAGAAAGACTGTCCCCTAAGTGCGTTAAAAGTACAGTAGAATTTGGAGGCGGCAGTATAATGGTATGGGGCATGATATCTTCAAAAAGAACTGGCCCCCTTGTGAGAATTCATGGAAAATTTAATAATGCCCGAATGTACAGAGAATTGATTAGAGAACATGTGGTACCTAATCTTTCTAATTCTGATATCTTTCTGCAAGACAACGCACCGTGCCATAAAGCAAAAATAGTTTTATAAGAGCTAAATAGATCCAATATTTGCGTTATGGATTGGCCAGCTCAGAGCCCAGACCTGAATCCAATTGAAAATGCTTGGAAAATTTTTAGTGATAAGATCACAAAAAAAAACCCAAAAATCTTGATGATTTATGGAAATGTTTAAAAACATCCTGGAATAATATTTCACCTATAATATGTGAACGATTGGTTCTGTCTTGCAGCAAAAGATGCCATAGTGTGATTGAAAACAAGGGGATTTTCACTAAATACTGAAAGGATTCTTTATTTTTTCATAATGAATTTTCCTCGTTCCTTAACTTTTGGACGCCTGTAATTTAATTAAATTTATTTATATGTAAAAAAAAACTAAGATTTATTAAAATCAAAAATTAAAAAAAAATGTTTTCTTTAACTACCATTATTAAACATTAGAAAATTCACAATTTTTTTTTCTTTTTCATAGATTAAGTTAGAAGCCTGTGTGTGTATATATATGTAAAGAACAGTTTCTTTTTTCACACAAATGGATTAGATAGGATTGCAGATTATGTAGTTATTATGACTGAAATTGTGCATTCAAAAACTTTAAGCTTCTTGCGGATTCATATATTGATGCTGTGAGACTCAATGAAAGGAACTTGTGGCCTGGACCTGCATCAGAAGTAGGGATCTTTCAGTGTATTTCTTCATGCAGATATAATGAATCGACCAACAGATAACACCGCCTGTTTAACTCTTACGGAGTCGATGCAGTTGGTGTCAGCACATACACGTGATGGGTTCATTTGTCGACTTTAGAGTATCGCAAGAGATATTAATGATAAATCGTTCCATTACTAGTAAAAAAGTATTTAAAGTAGTGGTGATTATGTCGGAAAATAAATTCAAATGAAGAAACTGACGCTCGTTTTAATTGTACTACTTCCACTTTTGTAGCTGATCAACGTTTTTTTTTTCAGTTAAGCATGGGTTACTTTAATTTTCGAAAGGGCAATCGTATATTTCTGAATATTATAGTCATGTAAACTTAGCATATAATAAACATAAATATTTTTTGTGGTGTACAAAATTTATATATTGTAATTATTAAGTGAAGATATATTTAGATTATTTCATTCTATATACTTTAAAGCATGAATAGCAAAACATGTTTTCCCTTCATAATTGCAATATATATATGTGTGTGTGTGTGTGTGTGTGTGTGCGTGTGTGGGTGGGTAGGTGGGTGTGTACACTCTATTATAAAAGTCAAGTTGTGTTTGCGTTTGTGTTAGTTTCTTCCTCATAGATTCCGAAACGGCTGAGCTGCTTTTTTTTAAATTTCACACAAGGTAATTTATGTGTGGCAGGTTTCTTAGATATGTTTTGTACAGGAATTCATCCGGTAAACGTCGGGATTACGAAAAATCTTTATCTTAAATATATGATTTTCTCTTTATATATATATATATATATATATATATATATATATATATATATATATATATATATATAAATCTTTACAGAGGGATTATTTTTCCTTGCGATTTTCTTTTAGGTATAAAATATGAAGAATTTTTTTTAACTTAATGTTAAATAATATATTTTATTTGACATATCAATCTCTCCCTTTTTCCTTTTTCTCTTTTTGCCTTTTCACATATACACATATACGAGAGGCGTTCCAAAAGTATTATCTCCTATTTTTATTCCGCCTACATGGATGATAAGAGATTACAAATTACATTATTATGGTGCCTGAACCTATACATTAATGACTTACAACTGCATCTTTCTGTTGTAGATATTAACAGTGTGAGGCTCTATGAAAACAAGCCTATCATGAATGCTTAAGAAGCCGAGAAGTGTAATTGAATTCTTGGCGAAAAACATTGTTGGTGGTTGTGACTACGTAAAAAACAAATTCTAAAGCAATAAAGGTCGCTTGTTTAACGATACATCTCTCGTCTTCATTGCTCGTCAACTTTTGAAGTTAATAAAAGTAGGGATCTTGGCGTTTAGAATGAGCTTCGTATAACACAGCACGATCCGCCAAACATCCACAGAAATCGTCTATTGTAGACAAAAGTTCATTTAGAAAAATGCATCGTGAATAATGGCTTCACTTTCTGAACGATTTTCGTATATACAAACGTACACACATAGGCACATATGTTACGTTGTCTATTTATAAAATAAGCGTTTGTTGTATATTGGTTGAAATTGCAATGGAGATGATATATTAAAACGCGTCTATTCATAAAGGATTGAGCGTTTGATTATCTTATCAGAGTTAATGACGCGTTGTGTGTGATAATCTAGTGGTCTTTCTATTACATATGTTCATATGCTGTACAGTGTAAATATGTGTGGCATGTCATTTGAACATACCTTCTGCCATTTTGTTGGTCCATCTGAAAATTCTCGTCTGGGTGGGAGACTTGATACCTGTTTTGGGGGATGAAGATTTATTTCACACCAAGACAAGAAATTGGTTCTGTAGTTTATTTCACTTTCCCAGATGTCTTGCAGAAGGTAGAAAGTGAATCTGGCCTGTGTTGTTTTTTTCTTCTATGTCTTATTTCTACCACGTCAGTGTTCGTTCCCCACCCCCAGCAAAGGGGAGGAGACAACGGCAAAGCTGTCCGCTGTCGTCCAAGTCGCAAACAAATCTCTTCGATTCAGCTAACCTGATCACAAGACTCACACGCAATCCAATCAGCTAATCTTGAGTTCTGGTCAACGTGTCTACACTATAATTCACACTCTCCCTCACCCCCTCTCTCTCTCTCTCTATCCATTCTCTAACACATACGCGCATATGCACAAACACACAAACGCGCGCACGCATGGCTATAGGGTTGTCAAACTCTACCTGAACATATCAAATTTAATATGCACGAGTATATATCGGCTATAGCAGCAGATATTTAGCCTCTGGATTCTCGTGATCGATACGTAGTAATATTACAATCTTGATCAAAATATATTTTCAATTTATTGTTAATAATAATGTAGATAATAGAAATACAGAATTAGAAAATAAAAATAAGGCCTGTATAAATATATTCTGAAAACAACTAAAACGTAAGTAAGAACCAAAATAAAATAAATGCCGGACTGTGTACAAACTAGTGCACACTTAATATGCCATCAAATTTTTTTTTTTATTTAAACATATTTTTATTTCGTTAGATTGTTATGGTCTGTTTATTCAGCTGCTATATTTTATGACGCCATTTATTTACAACAAGCAGTACCTGCTAACCGGCGTTGTCCAGTTGAAGAGTGCCCCCCGTCATGCGAAAAAAAGTAAAGTATGGTTGTTGTTGTTGTTGTTGTTGTTGTTAGTTGTGGTGAGGTTGTTGCTGCCCAATACAACCCAACCTCCTATATGTATATGTAGCAAGCCCAAACCATTAAAAAAATAATTTAAAAAATATCAAAAATATATCAACGAGAATAAAAAAAAAAAATTAGACACCGCAGTCAGTTCAGGTGGAAGGATATGAAAAAGTAGTAGCTTTTGATAAAAAAAACCCATCCATTCACCGAGAAAGAGAGAGAGAGGGGGAGAAAGAGAGAGAGATGGGGGGGGGAGACAGAGAATGATTAAATGTGTTTTGATATATAATTTATCACTTTTAATTTATAATTTAAAACTGAATACACTGAACAATAAAATAAGATTTTGGTTTAATTTTAAGTTTCATATTCTTCTCGGATGCCTATTCTGATGCGCGGAAACACTGCTTCTTTGTTTCTGCGTCTCCACAAGAATTCAATAATTTAACTTCATCTTTTTTTTCTTTTCAAGAACAAATCCAACATTGTATTTATGTTATTATTTTATAAAATATAAAATAAAACACATGTAACCATTTCTTTTGTTTATGTATTAAACCCCGTGGTTAAGGTTAATTAAACTTTAATCACAGGATAACATTTTAAATAATCATGTAAATATACACAAACTTGTGTTTACAATACATATACCAGTGTCGACCCAACGTGTCCCTTTTCTGGATAATACAGTTGGAAGTTATCTGTATAACTAAACGGCAAAATGTCATTGTTTATTTGTTTAAAAGTTCTATTTTTTTAAATAAAAGGATTTATTTTTTAGCTAAAACTCTCCACGTATATTATTCATTGGTTTACTCGGAAAAATGTTATTTTTGCGTTCCGTCAACTAATTCTGTCGGTTTTACTCTGTTGCTCTGTCTGCCTCTCTTCCTCTGTCTGCATGTCTCTCTCTATCTTTCTCTTTCTCTCTCGGTAAACATATTTATAGAGAGAGAGGGAGAGAGGAAGGAGAGAGAGAAGCAGTTAATTTCGAGCGGCTAATTCATTTCGAGTGGCTATCTATCTATCTCTATATCTATATCTATTTATCTATCTATAAATACACACACACACTCACACACACACACACACACATATATATATATATATATATATATATATATATATATATTGTCTTTGTTTCCGGCGGTTCGATACTGAGGTGGAATGTAAACAAGACACATACCTCTCTCCTTCTCTCTCTCTCTCTCTCTCTCTCTCTCTCTCTCTTTCTCTGGAAAACACATTGTTAATATATCATGCAATAGATTATCGTTTTGTTATATTTTTAATAATCTTTGATTCAAATATCTGATTTTGCATTGATGTGTCATTTTAGAGGGAATCTCTACATATGGGCAAAATTCATTAATTAAGTAAATGCATAAACTAATATATTAAAAAATGTCTCGAACATTTCATACATAACAATATATTTTGCAATTCATCGGAAAGAGAATTCCTCTTTAATCTGAGTAATTTTTCTAAATATTGCAATGATAACTGCAAATGTGTAAACATTTATATATATATATATATATATATATATATATATAACATATACAAATGTATACATATTTACATGGGTGTCACGACTTATCAAGACCCACACATATAGTTCATCCCTTCACACACATACATACAGACATACATACATGCATACATACACACACGCACACACACATGTATATATATATATATATATATATATATATGTTGGACAGTTTTGTTTCCTAGATATTTATTCACTGAAATCTCTGCCTTAACTAAAAAGTGCTCAATGGAAGACAGAGCAAATATATAGTATATTTGTAATACAAACAATATTGTTTACATATGTGCTTACATGTGTTAGTGGAATCTCAATTTAGAGAGGCCAACTTCATGAGACCAAGCATCGCAACTGCATCAAAAATCAAGGTTATTAGTTTTCTGTATAAAATAGATAAAAAGTATATAACCGTGTATCATTTCAACCCCGGAATGGGGTGTGTTTAGTTTGTGAGGGCGAAAGCAATTATGGAGTAAATTTGTCGCAGAGAAAATTCCCTCTCAATTCCTATGGATTTTTCCGCGGCAAATTTACCCCCTATCTATCTTTGCTCTCACAAATTAAATACCCCTTTTTCTGAGGTTTTAATCTTACATAGTTATATATTTTTATCTTATTTTTTTATACTAACGAATGGACCTTGATTTTTTTTTTCAGTTTTTTACTTCTTGGACAACTGTAGTAGGTCTCTCAAGATTAAGTCTTTATAAAATTTAATGTAAAAAATTACACCACGATGTAACAGTCCCTCGAGATCGGCATTATTATGGGTTTTGTGATTTCCCATTTCTTTTTGTTCTAGAAATGGAAATCATATCGCATGCTGCAGCGAACACGTTAAGGGGAGTGACACCAAGTGAGCATTTAGTTCTTCCTCCGTCTAAAGCTTTTATGGACCACCTCACCTTTCGATGCACTGTTGCAAAAATACAATGATCACTTCACATGGGCGAGAATGAAGGCTAAGCCAAGGTAAAGTCAAAATCTTTCGTTACTCAGGGGGTCTGCTAGGGAAGTCCATTTCAATATTGGACGAGATACGATCCCAACAGTTTGGGAGATTTCAGTTAAAAACATCTGACGTATTTATTCAATCATCTCGAGTGATCAACAACGAGAAAATATCTCTAAAATGTTTTAAATCAATTGACTAAACTCATCTACTTGAAAGGATCAAGTTTTGGTGTTACCAACATGGTTTTCTACTTCGTCTCGTGTGGCCCTTACAGATGTATGAGAGTTAAATATCTCGTGTTGAAAGATTCCAATAGTTTAGTAACACATACCTGCGTAAGAAGCTTGGTGTTTTTTCTTGCTTTTCATAAATATGTTGATATACTAATTCTGGAAACCTATACCTCCCAATATCTTCACTTATGGAAGAATTAAAGATTTGAAAAGTGAGACTCTATATGATGATGAGGAACGCAGTTGACGGCATTGTTAAAAAAGCATGTCCAGAAATAAAATCAGGGAGACAATGTTGGGCGTTAAGAACACACGACGCAACGCAGAATGTATTCTACGAATAAAGGACACACCATACGTCACTCAAACCAATAAAACTGGACTGGACAGCTAAAGAGGGTCCAAAATAAAATAAAACAAACATGAAAAGAGACTGCAGATGTCGAGATGTTTGATGTGGAGCAAATAATAGCCATTGCCATCACCCAGGACAAACAATGTGCATGGGCAAATTGCATGATATTTAACGAAGTAAAATATCATGGAAATCATTAATTGCAGTGGAATTGCTGGAAATGTTATTTTTTCCTCTCTCTACACATGATATTTTATCAAATACGACCAACCTAAAATTATGGGGAGATGCCTGTGTTTCTCATGTGAAATATACCTTATGCCATATAATATTTACATGCCTTCAATCACTTCATATGTAGACATGGTGACTACAGGTGTTGGAAATAATTTAAAAATGGTTCAAAACACGATGGGAGGGAGAGCAAACTAGCAACTAGAGTTGGATATCGCACATTATTTCACACTAGCGGGGGTACCCGGCGTTGCCCGAGTGTTTGTTTCCGGGACGGGGGGGAGTTTTAAAAAATGTTATGGTAGGTAAGTAGGAAGGATCAAACCCGGAGTCATGAGTAAAAGTAGGAAAATAAAGTGTGAAAAAAAAAACATCTGCAGCGTTAACAGTTCGGCCACCAAGAAAAGTCCATTCCAGTTGTTTAGGAAAAAAAACGACTACGGTAGGTCGGCGCGAACGTGAAAATATAATGTGAATTGTCCAGCACGCTAAGCACTACGCCACAGAGCACTGCATCTTAGTTTAGTGATTTTAAATAACTTCACATGAAAGAACTACGAAGCCAAAACGGTGTTCTCTTCTCAACTGTTCCTTGTGAACGATCCCCAAACGGTGTTAAGTGGTGGCAGGGGGAGGAGGAATTTATTAGAGAGAAAATATTTTACCACTTCCATTGATCTTAACCGAATTTGGCCGTGACTTCTCAGCAGAAAAAGTATAGAAATCTAAGATTATCGAGGAATTTGAGAAATAATAAGCCTATAACACACCTCAGATATTGTTCTGCCGTTCGTGCATATTATATTTGCATGAAATATCTTGATTTTTAATCCTATTAAGGTCAAAATCCTACGGGAAAAAATGAGTTCATTTTATTTATATATATATATAAGAGATAATAAAGAATATACGTGTGTGTGTGCTTGGGTGCATATGTATATTATATTAGACATATTCTGCTGTGACAGTGTGAAAACTGTTTATCTATTTTTATTATACGATCGAATGATATTTTAATTATCGTAATTACTAATATCATGTTGGCTCCATGGTCAGTACTTGATTCATATTTTTAGTACTTATTAGATATTTTTCTGAATATATAACGTCGAAATTGTACAAGTGATTTTATTTTTATTGTACGTGTAAAGTGATATAACAATACATGCATTTTCTCGTGAAATCTGGTATCGTGCTTACATACCTCGTCTCTCAATGTTTGTGTTTTAAGCCTAATATATATTGTTCTTCTATTCGAGTAAATTTATATAATCTGATTTTTATGACATTTACTAGGTTCAGAGTGTTTGCACTATTGCCAGTCTGCTTGTTGTCAATATGGAATTCTATTTATACTAAATTACCGAAATATTATCATTATTATTTTAGATTAATGTGCTTACAATTAATACTGTTCACTTTTTATTTGCAATCATGAGGAATTAATTTGACAGATCCACTTGAGTTGATATCGTCTGGAGTTTTAACCTACACTCTTTTTGTCTGTATCATATTATGCTATGAATTGTGTATCATTATATTTTGTTTCTTAATTAAGTTTTTCGTTTTACATTTTATTCCGTGTAATTTCGTACATAATGAGATGTGAAATTGTGAATCCATAATAATAAGATCGCTTTGAGTCCTCGGTTTTTGAGCGAAAAATCATTGATTATTTCATTCGATTTTTGCTTTGGTCTTGCGTACTTTGAATTGATTTGTAATATCTTTCTTCCTTTATTATGTTTCCAAAATTTCATGGCTGATTAAACCAGTGATTATATATATATATATATATATATATATATATGAGAAATAGAGGAATACCTTCCACTAAGCGCTTACAGTCAGTGGGGTGCAAAGCTTTATCTAGTTTGCGTCTAATAATTTACGTTGGCAGAGCTATTAACGACTAAAACTGATTCTGAAAGCCTACTGGCGATTTGTGTATATGTCTCTTTGTCCTTGTGTAAAGTTTAGAGTAACTCGACAAAATAGAAAAGTATAAGAATGTCTGACCGGCAGATGGCAAACACTATGTGAGTTGATGGTTTGCCAAAATCAATTTTTGATTTGAAGGTGATGGTGAATGCATTAGAAAAAAAGGGAAAGACAATAGAAAATAGAGTAAAAAAATATTGATAATATGATTATACATTCTACCTGTCTAGGAGTCAACTGGATTTCGAGAGAATTTTAGACAATATTATTAATATTTGTAATTTAATGTGATGGCGAAATTATTTGGTAGTGGGTGACATACGTGAAATAGATCAAAAAGAAAGGAAAATTGTTTATTAGAGATAGTGTGTATATAATGTGTGACTTTCATGTCAACACTTTGTCATTGTCAGACATATTTGTTTTTATGTTCTCTCCAATCAACAATAGTCATACGCTATTTTGTTTTTATAGCTTTTACTATTCCGCTATGTTATATAAACCCTACCTTTCTCTTTAGTTAATTTAGATTGAATTGTAATCTGTAAAGAATATTACTTCAGAAAAGCGAACGTGTCTGCGTATTTTGTAGCATTTAGCTGCTAGATTACAGAAAATATGCAAAATCGCAATTAACAATGAATGTTCTCCGCTACTATCGCACAGACTACACGAATTCTTGTCGATCATATGCAAATAGAATATTGTACGTTTACAGAAAACGGATGTTATTTAGAGATTGAAACTATTCGGATGTTATAGCAGTGAGCTTTAATAGCAGGGCGTTGAATTGAACTTCGAATATTTTTAATTGAAGCGCAGAATCGTTAACGATTGATAATTTAACGACAGTTACATATCTTTTATAACTTAATTTATTATAACTAACTAAACTGACAATAAATTTACTTATGATTTTCTATGTTTATTATATTAGCACATTATGTATAAACCATTACAATTTGCTAATATTTTCTCCTCTAAGGAGATGGGTTGACATCGAAAAAGTATTGGTTAACGAGATATACTTTTTGAATTGTATGCTTTGTCTTGCATATATATATATATATATATATATATATATATATATATATATATATATATATATATATATATATATATATATATATATATATATATACTGAATCCATTTCACGTCATAGAATTTAAATTACTAATTTATGATAAATAAATAAATATATATACATATACACACACACATATATATATATATGTATATATGAAAGTATATATAGCTTTCTAAAATATATTTATATAATGTAAAATATTTTAGGCGTTTACAATGGAAGCCTCGTGAATTTTGTCTTCGTCGGATATATTTATTTATTTATTTATTTTAAGATTATTTGTGAGATGCATCATCATCTTCACTGCATAAGTGTTGTAAACTAACTTTACATTGAAAGTTTAAAGCTGTTTACAACGCAAGCCTGTTTAATTCTGCCTTCGTCGGATATATTAAAATAATATATATATATATATATATATATATATATATATATATATATATAAAGCAAATACATGCGTCTGATTGGTTATCTGTTGACCATACCCATTGCCTCTGATTGCCAACCAGAAGAATGTCACTCAGTCAGAGTACTATATATTACATCAGCATGAATAAATGTCTTCTAAATAGGTTACATTATATTCTTATTTCCAAATCTATCAAGGTTAGACAGGCAACGAAAATTGAGAAGTTGACGTTGCCTCTGTCCGACATCTGGCGGATAGTGGTGGCCTGACTTCTTTGTCTGAAAATATCTTTCGACAAGTCAGCGATTTTATGAGAAATCCACTAAAGAAAACCTGCTGCTAATACAGATACCAGTTATCTTGCACTTGCCTGTCGTTGGATTCTGACTGTTTATGCTCTGAAATTTATACATGTGTCTCGCAAGCATTTATCATTGAGATCATCTACAGATATCCTTTCTTTCCAAGTCCTATAGCGATAGAGACGATGTGAAATGTACCGATTAAACAAGTTCGAAGTATGACGTTACAAATCTGTAGACAGGCGGCTTAAGGCTTATCTTAACATCGCTGTAAGTCTTGGGGGACAGGAATTGATTTCCGTGGGACATTTTGCGACTGAGCAGCCCTTTAAGGGACAGCGCTGCATATCCAGATTATGAGATATGTCTAAAAAAGATACCTAAAAATCATCTGTACGTATTTTCAGCTAGTCAATTACCTGTGGCCGACAGTTGTCCATTTCCGCAAGGGGAAACAAAAGAAGAATTTATGTGATTTATTCTAAAAAGAAGACTAAACCGAATCTTGTTATGTGGAACGTAAAGCCACTTACGTTAAGAGTCGGTTAATCTTTAGCGAAGTACAGCTATTGTTGCCAAAGAATTAGCTAGAGACAACGTAGATATTGCTGCTCTATCTGAAACCCGTTTTAGTGACGAAGATCAGCTTACTGAAAAAGGCGCGGAGTATACGTTTATCTGGAAATGCAAACCTGACAGTAAATAAAAGGGAAATCGGGGTGGAGTTGGTTTTGTTACCAGAACAAGGAGCACATCTCAGTTCGAACAACCTTGTGGAATTAGTAATCGAATCATGTTAGCGAGGGTACTTTTACTTTTTGATTGTTACGTGTCAGTTATCTCAGTATATGCCCCTACTTTTGGAAAGTTGGAAGTCAAAATAGGGTTTTATCAAAATCTAAGGAATTTTATTAAAAGGATACCAAACACAGATAAGATTGCGTTGCTTAGAGATTTGATTGCACGGGTTGTAAGTGATCAGAACCCCTGGGCTGTCTTATAATATACAGCTTTGGTAAAGTAAATTATAATGGGATTCTGCTTTTGTAGTTGTGCACTGAACATAATCTTGAACGTAACACCTAACAACAGAAATCCATTCACAAGGTAATTTGGATACAGATCAAAACATGGTTATATTCTTGATTATGTCATCATGTGCAAGCGTAGTCACCAGGACATGTATACTGCAGGAGTTACACGGGGTGCAAACTGTGACACTGATCACACACTTGTTCGTGCTAAACTTGTGTATAAGGAAAAAGTTAGAGATAATTAAGTAAGAGTTCCTAAGCGCATCGATGTATCCAAGTGACAAAATAAGGAAGCGTGTGAAACTCTTAGGACCTCATTTATTAATATGTTAATTGACAGAACTTGCGGACGATTCAAGTCACCAGCAAAGGAGCTAAAATTCCTGGCTTAACCAAACATAGGGGTTTATTTGATGAAAATTATTTCACAATCTCCAATGTTTCGAGATAAGAAAAATGCTCAAAAGATATGTTTGTGTCCTAAAATATTACCTAAAATAACTGAAGAAAAGTTGTAAAAATAAGCAAAATTAAATGTATAGCGAGAAAGGACGTGGAATGAAGAACAAGTTGTTGGCCAAAATATCAGCTGACATCCACACAGATTACAACCACAAAAATTCCAAAGATATGTATTACTAAATCAGACAAGCTGGTTCTCCCCTTTTTTAACAATGTTTAGGAAGTTATGGAACGATTGACAGAACATATTCGAGAATTTTTTTATGATCCGTCTGACGTAAATGATATATTAATTGGGTTAGGAAGAATGTATACAGAGACAGACAGAGGAGAGAAAGAGAGAGAGAGAGAGAGAGAGAGTGAGAGATAGAGGAAATATAAACTGGTGTGGATATTTTTCGCCGTGAAATGTTTGTTTCCTCGCCATGAAAAGAAATGTAGCGATCGAGTAAGAGAGGGGTATTGAGTGAGAGACAGAGAACAAGAGATTTGGGAGAGAAAGATAAACTGAAGAAATAAGAAATGTTGGAGATAATGTTGACGCCATGAAATGTGTGTTGTTTTTTCTTCGGCATAAAAAGAACATTACAAGATGAACAATGTTTACACCAGTTTGTATTTCCCCTCTCCCACTCTTTTACTCCCTCCTACTCTCTCTATCTCTGTATATATTCTTCCCGACTCTTTCTTTGTCGCTTGATCGCTCGCGTGCAATCTCTCTATTTTCCTCTATCTCTCCCTATCTCGCTCGTTTTCTTTTTTACATTTCGTTCTATGCCAAAAAAGAAATTTTCACGGCGAAAAATATCAACACTATTTTTTATTTCCCCTCTCTCTCTCTCTCTCTCTCTCTCTCTCTCTCTCTCTCTCTCTCTCTCTCTCTCTCCATCTCTCGGTATATATTCTTCCCAACTGTCTCTCTCTCTTGTTCGTTTGCTCACTCTCTTTCATAGTCGAAAAACGTGTCCTATGCACATAAGCTTAGTAACATAGTTTTAATCGAAGAAAAATTTGTAAGTAATTTAAATCGCCATATTAAAAATAAATGTAAAAAAATATGAAAATAAAATAAAAGTAAACAAAAAATAAGCCGTTGCGAAATCAAAAATAAACAATGGTACCCGTACATTTTTTTTCATAATTGTTTGGGTGGAGAGGGATTGTGTCGTGTTGGTAATGCGTGTATAATTAAGATTAAGCTTTTAGTATTTAATTTTCTGTTTATGAGCAGATATTATGTGTGTGTTTTTTTAAACAATTGCCTCTTGTAAAGAGTGCTGCTATATTTGTAAAGTTCTGGAACGTTCGTTTACGTATTAAGAAAGAGATTGCAGAATAATCAAACAGTCAATGAGAATCAGCTGAATTAGTCTGGATAGTTTATTATTTTATAATCAGAAAATGGAACGATTATGTTATCTCATTATGTTCATATTCCAGTTACGACGAGTGAATGCACAATATCTGTAGAATGTTATATTCCCTCCCAGTCTTGAGTGGGGGGCGGTAAGAGAACTTAATATTTAGGAGGAGAAAATAAAAATTACTTTACCTAATGATGCTGAGATTGTGATGGTGTTGCTCCTAGGATGCAATGTAGAATTTATTTATAATGACTAAATATGTCTAAAATGTCGATCTTAAGTTACATAAGATAGTGGCTAAGAGTCTAGACAGAGGAAAAAATTATGTGGTACCTGTTGTGACAAAAAGAGGGGAATTTCTGCAATCAAAAATGTTATATGTGGAGATTATATATATATACATATATATAATGTTAATGTTTAAAAATTTGCTATTGTAGCCAAGAGCCAATCAGACAAAACCGTCTGTCATGTTCAATACATTTTCTTAGAACTTTTGAACACTAGTAATTTCATTATAACTTTTGTTTTTTATGAACGAAAATTGAATATTTGTATTTAAAAAAAAGATGCTGAGAAGGTGACCTGTGAACTGCAAATGTTGTTTGAAATTTGGTCGTACATTAGTGAGCGGTGAAGCATGAAAGCAGTTCTAAATGTGTAAAACTAACACTTTACTATATATTCAAACACTGCCGTGTTTTAATGATGTATGCATATATATATATGTGTGTGTGTGTGTGTGTGTGTGTGTGTGTGTGTGTGTGTGTGTGTGTGTGTGTGTGTGTGTGTGTGTGTAGATGTGTGTGTATGGGTGTGTGCCTTGTTTTAAAATATAAGAACGTATGAATATATATCTGCATGTACATATAATTCTATAAAGATACGTATAAACATAGTGATCCACAAATAGATTATTTTGGTGTATTACATCTCTCTCTGTGGCATAATCAGCACCGGTCCTAAGTCTAGTAAATATATTCATACGGCTACTGGGACAGGCGCCACTGACAATGATATCTAACACGGCTTTATACAAACGTTGACCAGCATTCTTAGATTGATCCATTTGTTTATTTATAAAGATATATATAAATATATATATATATGTGTGTGTGTGTGTGTGTGTGTGTGTGTGTGTGTGTGTGTGTGTGTGTGTGTGTGTGAGGGAGAGAGAGGGATAGTGTGTGTGTGCCTTCTTTACACATAAAAAACGCCATCTAATTTGTCATGATCTGGACATTTCTTCAAAATACATTTCATCCAGACAATTGTTATCTTTTGTGTTTTACGTTTCTTCCGTTCGAGATTCCCATTATCTCAGTTACCTTCCATTTATCATATATTTCTTATATTTACCAATAATTCCGGACTATCTTTTAAAAGATATTTTCTAGCAATATCTTCCGACTTAAATTCACTATCTCGTTTATTATATTTTAGATCGATTCTCGCATTCCCTATTATACGATTCATGCGCTAGTCGATTTGTCATTTTAAAAATAGACTGTAGGCGTCAAACACAAACATAGAGTCGACGCAGCTTATCTTACTCTATGCTTTTTCAATCTGGTTAGGTCGACTATTTTCTTTGTCCGTTTAGGACTAAGGTCTAAATAACATTGTTATCGGTCTGGCGAGCTTAAGCGTTGTATCTGCTAGCTTAGGTTGAGAAAATGCAACTGCATTCGTATTTTCCACATAATTTAATATTTTTTCAAAGTAAAATCGGTGTGTTGTCTGTTAGTCACGCTTTATATCGAAAATAACACGTTTAAGTTTTATTAATATTCATGTTAAACTTCTAATCTAAATAGGAAAAATATAAAAATAGTGGAATTCAGTTAATTACTGTATTATTTGTCATTTGGACATTAGAACCAATTCTTGCAGCATACCGTACTGTTACACGAATTTCGCTTTTAGTCATTTTGTACGCCTCCTGGCTTAGGTAAGCAGATGGCTTCTGCCCCTGTTGAAATTGCAATGGCCGATGATTGTCTTCTGCGGGAGCGTTTAACAAAATTCTCAACGTTACAGGCTTCGTGTCGATTTCTGCTGAAAATCAATTAGCTTGTCATGCAAATCAAAAAGAAAACAGACTCGGGGAGGGGGGGTCTAGTCTACTAAAAAAGTTAATTCATGAAAATTACAGATGTTTACATATGTACATTTGTTCAGTTCGATTACACCAGAAAACAACCTTATTCTTCGTTCTCCACAAGTGCGACTGTGATGAAGAAAGAGGAGTGGTGCTTCTTGGGAGCGTGTGTTTTTCTCGAGATTCGGCTTCGATCTGGCAATTTCGGCTTGGGCATTTGCTTATATTGGAAGGTGATGTGGTGGGGTAAGCTATTCCCCAGACCAATCAGAACTTAACACGTCCGTCTGGGGAATTCCAGAATTCTTTGTGTGTGTTCACCCCTGCCATGCTTGCGAATCTGGGATCCAAATTGTTCAAAAGGTTAACACTTTGACCTCTCGCACTCAGAAAGCAAAACTGCCTGAGCACGGGCTCGTCAGGCCAGCGAACGGATGATTTCATTCTACATTAATCTGACATCTCATACAAAAACACAATAAATCCATCCAATTTGATAGGTTACTCGCCGCTGTCCGGGGTCCAATTAACGCTTAACAGAAAATCTCAGCGTAATTACCCGGGCTTACTCAGTGTTTTAGAGGCGTCTTTATCTCCCCAATGGAGAGCAATATTGCTCCATAGGCGGTCACGCCATAATTTAGCGTAATTTTCAAATTCCTTTTTCAGTCTGCGTAATTTTCTCATACATGGAACTAACAAAGCCCCTTTCAGAATCATATTTCTTCTAATTGAGTTTTCATCATAATTTTTACTTTTTTTTCAGATAAATTCATAAGTTTGTATAAATAGGTTTCTCTAAGTCGATTAGATCGGCTTTTCTCAAGTCAGGTTTTCTCGGCAAATTTTTGAATTGAATTAGGTTTGATTAACCAAAATAAATATCATCAAAATTAATAATGTCATTTATCTAATAACTGTACGAGACAATAGGAGATACAGATAACGTTAATAGATAAATATATTTTTTCTAAAAGTAATTAAATTATAATATTAAAATTTGATAAAAGTAAAAAAAAATCTATAATATTGAGTGAAATAGAATTATAAAATACCGCTGCTCATCTTTAATAACGACATGTGGGATTACAATTGAGCACCGGAAATTGAAAAATGTAGTAGAAGCAAGAGTAAGCAAAGCGAAATCAATTCTCCTGCTCATAAGACGATACAAAAAGGCAACCGTACTTGAATTAGTAAATGTTGATAAGGTTTGTGTACACATTACATGATAACATAAATGAATACGCCTATGTAAAGCAGAGATTCCTCTCAATGTGCTATTGTCGGAATTGTCCGACTAGATTACAGAATACATCAGATACCGAAACACTGAACGCCTTAACCCTAATAAGCGAAAATGTTAGAGGTTATAGTGACCGAATAGTTTCGGATTATGGATTGCAGATTTTATATGTTTATCTTTTTTAAGCTTAAATTCTTATAGTTATGTGATTAATGTATCATAAGTTCATAATTAGTAATAATTTTAAAAAAATGGGATTCCAGCAGAGTTCTCTATTATAAGAAAAAATCCGAAAATAAAAGCGTTTTATTTATGTTTTATTTACGGAAAGTTAAGATGAGATAAGTCATAGGTACCGTCGGTTTCAAACTTGATTATTAGGGACCGTTTAAGATACCCCAATCAAGTTTCATCAGTCGATACTTATGAGTATTGGCTGACGAGAGCTTGATATGGATATCAAAAACGGCCCTCTATTATCAGGTTGGAAACCGACGGGACCGATGACTTATCTCATCTAAACTTTCTGTAAATAAAACACATATATATATATATATATTTACACAGTGATCACCACTTATCAAGGCCCGGAAGCCACTCAGGGATAAGGGTCATTGCAAGTATATTACGTTAGTGTGGAGATTTGATGAAGTGTTTACTTAAGGGGGCGGTTCATTAGGAATTTGTTAACATTGGACTTGAAGACATCGAAGTTGTAGTCCGATGGGAAGCAGGCAGACGGAACAGAGTTCCACAGGCGCGCAGTTCTAAGAAAGAAGCTTTTTTCATGGAATCCACGTTTTGATTTAGGCACAGATAAAGAGTGGGGGAAATTTTTCACAGTGGATTCGGCTAGACGGGTGTTTTTCGTGAAAGATTGGTGAGGGGGGAACAGAGATTGAAGTTCAGACGAGCACCTGCCATGGAAATAACAAACAAGGATAGGCTCGCAACGTCTCTTCTGTAGGAGAGAGGTTGCAGGGTAGAGAAAAGGGCATCCCCACTAAGCCACGAACGCTATATTGTACTCTGTCAAGGCAGGATAGGCTTTTTTGCAGCTCCTGCCCAGATATGGCAACAGTATTCCATCCTTGGACGTACTTGGCTTTTATATAGATAGAGAATTGCATCAGTAGTGAGATATCTTCTAGAGCGGTAGAAGGATCCCACCATCTTTCCAGTGACCTTGGCAACAGACTTGATGTACGTGTTCCATTTCAGATCAGGAGTAAAGGTCAAACCAATAATATATATAAGAAAGGTTTTTATGATCTATGGTGGTTTATATTTGTAAAATTTAAACCCCTCCCTTAGAAACCAAACCTCTCTATCTAAACATATTTGGCAACTCAATGATAAGAATATTTCATTCAAATAAAAAATGGGAAGACACAGATCCTGTACTCTTTGCAGATTTGAAACCCTCAAGATTTTGCAATATGGCGATACCAAAATAAAACCGCACTATTAAATTCAAGGGGGGACTACTATCGCTATTCATTCATAAACACTGGTTTAAATTTAAGAAATATAAACCACCATAGCTCATAAAAATCTTTCTTTTTGATAATATATCCTAGATTTTGTAATAGAATATATTTACTAATAAGATGTGGATCATCATTCTTATTAACAAACTTACCATTATTCTGTATCTTAGCTAAATCTCTATTCAAATTTAACCCTTGTAGGTTACTAACTTTATTAATTCCAACAAATAAATAAATAAAATACATAAATAAAACAATTATAATATTACTAAATTTACTCAATAAAATTATCTTATACTATACGAAAAAAAAAAAAAGGACGAATTATCCCCCTTTGACCATATTACTAGACAAAACAAGATTATCGCCCTTGATTTTGAATATTTATATTTTTATTTAAACCTAAATTAAGCGATGATGAAATTAGCTAACCGTTAGAAACTTCTCTTTTAGCGTTTCAATTTGAAATTCAGCAGTTAGAGCATGTAGAAGCTACAGACAACATCTAAACAAATTGCTCTGAGCATTATTACGGCTTTTAAAGGATGAACCCGTAAAAGGTAATATATATATGTGTGTGTGCGTGTGTGTGTGTACATATATTTGTTGAAATTCTCTTAATAGCATCTTATTATAACATTATACATAACCTAAACCCAGATTTGTAATTTTATCTTAATGTTTACTCTAAACACAGCTATGTAATTTTATTCTAACTTTTATTATTAACCAATATTACTTTTCTTATCTACATCATTAATTAAGTATTTTTCTTATATTTTAATATTTTCCAGATTACTTTACACTACTTAAATACTATGTTTATTTATAGTGTTTTTTATATACCCCACCCCCCGATATTTTGCTGATGAGGAGACTTTATTTTCATAAAAACTATATGCCAAAATTATTGTCCTTGACTCACTGTCTATCACAATAAAAACAAGCATCGTTTCCGAAACGATCGTACAATTTATTGGCTTTGTTGTGCTCCTTCTTATGAAACGGATTTTTAATTTTTAATTTGTAATTTCAATTTTGAATTATAAATTATCAATCACCTTACAATATATATATATATATATATATATATATATATATATATATATATAATATATTGTATGTGTGTTAGTTAAAACTTGATGATAGAATTACTTTTCTACGTAAACGTATTCAGATGTTTATTTATACCAAACGTGACTTCTTTAAAATCTGTTATGACATTTTTCTGAAGGTGTCTGGTTGTACTGTGAGAAACTTGGTTAAAGTTAGTTTACTTTTGGTCATTGGTATACGCCAGGAAATGGCGTCTACGTTGTCGAAGTGTAGTATTTCGCCTCCATTTCGCACAGGAGTGTTTGCTGCTTGTCTTGGATAAATTCAGCATAGATTGCTATTTTCCAGACACAACCCCGGGCTATATCCGACATCCACCATTAACCTCCTTTGCTCCTGACTAGCCGATTGCAATATATTCATGGTGTTATGTAGCTGAATACAAATACAGACGCACATGGTCGTCCACGAAGAAAGTAAAATAGAGGAACATTAAAAGAGAAAGTGACTTCAAATGCATTAATTATGGATGGCCCATATTCTACTCCATCAAAATAGTTGCCAAATCATTTAAAACAAAGTAATATTCATACAAGTGTTTAAAACTTTATATCGATAAAACAATCGTTTTTTTCTCGTCTATATTAAACAGTTATAAAGTAATAAACCCACTAAAGGATACAGGTTAATGATTGTCAGGTGGCTAATTATACAAAACTGCGATGAATGGTAATTATGCTGGAGCTTTGGCGTAATCTGACAACTTTTTTATAATCTGTTCACATTAGACTAGAATACGACAATGTTATAGTCCCCTGGAAAGCAGTCGACGATATATTATTCCATATACGGGTAGTTATATGAAAGCAACTTTTGTCGGGATTACGGTTTAGACAAGGAAAGGTAGAAATTAAAACCATTGGCACTTTTAACTAAAGAAATTGGTGTTTCACGGCGTGTATAACTATGACAAAGAGATGAGCATCGTCATAATCATCATTATCATCATCATCGTGATCGTCATCATCTCGTATGAATCCAAATACTGTGTCGTTAGCATTTATTTCCTCGAGTCTTCAACCTTCTTCAGAAACGAGTGGTTATCATCATATCGAATGAATTGGAAGATTCTATTGTTGGTATTGGTTTTCCCAATATGTTTTCTAATCATAGATCTATTCTAGAAAGACGTCGGGTATTTACGTGACGTACTACGCAAATGTTGTATACATGCCGAGTGAAAATGATGTTTTGTGAAACGAATTGTATTCTAACGCCAAGATCGTAAGTCCGTTCCGTTTAGAATTTAACTACTGTCACTTCCCAGCAAACAACGAACAGTAGAACTATGGGAGAAAAACTTATTAGATTACAATAAAATTATTTAACCGGTTATGTGTGCTTTGCTGTAAATACAGGGTAGGATGATAAAATTGTCGCCATATAAAAGACATGATTCCTTTTCCGTTAGAAACCCCTGGTTTTCTTTATTGTTGTTGCAGACAATCTACTAGTAGGCTAGTTGTGTACAAATCCCATGAGCGATAGTAGCATTCTATCATATCTGACAATGACACAATGTTTATCGAGCGAGATCGGGAATGCTTCGCAGTACAACTCATGCTCTCTACCGATCAAAGTTATGACAACCGGACTATGGCCAGCATCGTCAAAATGCAATTCCAGACGGTTCAACGCTTGGGGGAACAGTTCAACGAAGTTTCTTGCTAAGGTTATTGTCTTTGGATGTTTTCAAGTGAGGGTCACATCATGCCACACCATATCTTCAAAGTCCACACTAAATGTACCTAGAAATGAAAGGCTGATATAATATGTGTTTAAAGCCATAAGTATCAAATTGATATTAATAGTTCTGTTGTGTTTAATGTACCTAGAAATGAAAGGCTGATATAATATGGGTTTAAAGCCATAAGTATCAAATTGATATTAATAGTTCTGTTGTGTTTAATGTACCTAGAAATGAAAGGCTGATATAATATGGGTTTAAAACCATAAGTATCAAATTGATATTAATAGTTCTGTTGTGTTTAATGTACCTAGAAATGAAAGGCTGATATAATATGTGTTTAAAGCCATAAGTATCAAATTGATATTAATAGTTCTGTTGTGTTTAATGTACCTAGAAATGAAAGGCTGATATAATATGTGTTTAAAGCCATAAGTATCAAATTGATATTAATAGTTCTGTTGTGTTTAATGTACCTAGAAATGAAAGGCTGATATAATATGGGTTCAAAGCCATAAGTATCAAATTGATATTAATAGTTCTGTTGTGTTTAATGTACCTAGAAATGAAAGGCTGATATAATATGGGTTCAAAGCCATAAGTATCAAATTGATATTAATAGTTCTGTTGTGTTTAATGTACCTAGAAATGAAAGGCTGATATAATATGGGTTCAAAGCCATAAGTATCAAATTGATATTAATAGTTCTGTTGTGTTTAATGTACCTAGAAATGAAAGGCTAATATAATATGTGTTTAAAGCCATAAGTATCAAATTGATATTAATAGTTCTGTTGTGTTTAATGTACCTAGAAATGAAAGGCTAATATAATATGTGTTTAAAGCCATAAGTATCAAATTGATATTAATAGTTCTGTTGTGTTTAATGTACCTAGAAATGAAAGGCTGATATAATATGCGTTTAAAGCCATAAGTATCAAATTGATATTAATAGTTCTGTTGTGTTTAATGTACCTAGAAATGAAAGGCTGATATAATATGCGTTTAAAGCCATAAGTATCAAATTGATATTAATAGTTCTGTTGTGTTTAATGTACCTAGAAATGAAAGGCTGATATAATATGCGTTTAAAGCCATAAGTATCAAATAGATATTAATAGTTCTGTTGTGTTTAAGTACAACTTTGTTTAAATGACTATTGTTTTCACTTAGGTCCTATTTGTTGCATATATTTTGATTAAGTGTTTTCATTTTTTAGGGCAAGTTCATAGTTTTTTATGGGGGGGGCCTATGAAAAGAATTTTTAGTTACAATGATACGTTGTCCGAATTTTTTGTTATCAGTGTTTCAGTTTTGGGGGATTTTTCTGGTAAGAATGGGATAAGCGCGTGTCTCATAGATAAGATGTTAACATTAATATTGGAAAATTCTTTTCAACAGTTTAAATAAGTACATTACTTTAAAGAGATGTTCATCTATTTCATTTCTCAATTGTGACGGCATATTCCAAACCAACGTCGTATATATTAATAAAAATGAATTGTTAAGCGTATCTTAATAGTGGTGTAGTGTTAAACTTTGCAAACTCATACGTACAAAAAAATCAAAAGTCGCACTCGTGGATTGTATCAAAAATTCTCCAAATCACGAATCTTATTTGAGTAATCTGACGCTAAGCTCAATTGTTATATTTTTCGACAGCTGAACACCTGACTTTTCCAATGAATCATGTCAACTTTTCTCGCTACCATTTACTCCTCATTTTTTTAACGAGAATGGCAATTTAAATAATACAGTGATGTTATACCTCTCCTAGTGTCACCCTAAAAGCACATGCTCCAAATATCTATAAAATTGAACGTGTCTGTGTGTGTACATTTCCCTACGCAATAACTCTCAACTTTTAGTCTACAGACTCGAAATTTTATATACATGGTACCCAGATTTGGGAAGATCTTGGAGATCAGTTTTCGGCCAAACATTTGGCTGTTAAGGGGTCAAAGTTCAACGATTTGACCTTTGAGAACTCCGACAACTTTGGGTCTAAACACTTGAAATTTTAGATATAGGTTCATAGGACATGGATCTAACTTAATAATTTTATTTGAGCCCAAAATAATAAATGTTAAGAGGTATAATAGGGGTCAAAGTTAAAAAAAATTACCTCTACGGTCTCTACCAAATTACTCAGACAATTTCTGGTCTAAACATTTGAAATTTGACATAAATGGTATTCAGAGATAGGGCAAGCTTTTTAATCGGTTTGGGTCGAAAATTTTTAGTTACCAATATATAAATCTATGCATGTATGCATGCGTGCCTAAAACTTTTGACAGAAACGACGGATTTTCTCAAGATCAGTATCGTTTTAAAGTCCGACCTTTCAGACGACAAATATCGAAAAATTCGTTAAAAACATTAATACTTTCACCTTCAACTGGGAACTTTTCAACAGGGGGGTGGGTCGTTTTTTTTTCGAAAGTCATTCCCTCCTTTCGATTGTCTAGCCTTAATTAAAAAAATGTCACTTCCGGTTTGGCGGTAGTCGTAACAGCATAGACATCAGGGTTTTTCCCCGTTCTTTTCCTCCTTCGCGGTACGGGTTCGAGTCTGGCTTCCTACTACCACTTTTTTTATGCTCACCATACACACCCAAACACTCGGGCAACGCCTATGTGAAATGCTAGTATGTATATATATATATATATATATATATATATATATATATATATATATATATATGAGCAAACAGTTAATAAAATATGTTAAAAAAACACTTTGAAATGAGTTAAAAACATATTTAATCTGAAAAGGAAACACTAGATAAATAGATAGTCCTTAATCCGCGGAGTTTCGAAGAAATACTTTCCTTCTCATCAGAGGGTAGGAATTAGCAAAATGCGGGATCGGATTTTGCATGCAGAAGTATTTGATGAAACAACAAGTAAGTCAAAGATCTTACATGAAAACAATAAAAGTGAAGCAGAGGGAATATAGTGAAGAAAAAGGTGATTACACATGAATGGATAGTCTGGTGGAAAATAAAAAATCAAGTGACGGTAAAATCCAAATGTAAAACTTCAAGAAAGTTAAAGGAATTTCCATTTTTACAAGTAAAATCCAAGGAAATCCTGTAATTGGAAGAAGATCGTCCATAATAATCCAAAGGCAGAAATCCATGGAATAATTCACAAAAATGTGTACAAGGAAAAAAGAAAAGATACCGATAATATTAATAAAAGAAAAATAAGATATGCTTTTCACTCTACTTCCGAGACATAAATATACATAAAAAAGATCAGGGAAGAAAAAAAATGGTGACAAAGTTAAATATAAAATAAAGGGAACCAAAAGTCAAATGACCCAGACAGGAAATGTTAAAGGCGCGAAAAAAATATATAGGGCAAAATAATATAGGTCAACTGAAATGTACACGTCATCACTTAAAAAATGTCAGCAATAGTTTTTAGACGAAACTAAATGGAAAATAAATAAATAAATTAATTAATTAATAAATAAATAGAAAATAAATAAAGAATAAATAAATAAATGATAAAAAATACAAAATAAAATATAAAATATAAAATAAAAATAAAAAAACTAAATAAAAATCATTTAAGGAGAGAGGATTGCCGGTATCTGAGTCAAGAAAAAAAAGTAAGTAAGTAAATGCATATAGTAAAATATAAGTAAATATACATACAATATATGCTAGTGTGGGTAGATTTATATATTAGATCGATAGGAAAGTTTAAAGAATAAAGCAGAAAATGCAGATAAATAACCGGCCATGCAAAGAAGAGATAAAGAAAAACGATAAAGTTAAAGAAAAAAAATTATATCTATATAAAGGGTAAAAGTAATAACTATGTAATTCAAAATTACCATAATTAAATTTGGACTTATATTTACAGAAAGAGATCAGTTCATTTTTAAATTTATTATATTGTTACTTTGAGGGGAAGTAATTATAGTTATAGCCTCAGTTGTGCAGAGGCGACATGACTTAGAGCCTGGAGTATAGGACAACTTTTTTTTATGATAGTCCATTTGATTGAGAAGGGGTATTGTTAGAGTTAAGTTTTTTAATTAAAGTGGTTAGAGAAGTTCCTTGGTTATTATTAGAATTATGGTTGTTAAAAGAAGAAATGTGGTTTGATATTCTTTTCTTAATTAATGTTGAAGTAGCGCCGATATATGTATGTACTTTATTAAAAGCTTAGGGTCTGGTATTAATACTAATTTGCTGATTTGTAGAAGTTAAATAGTTTGAATTTTGTTCATAGTGTTCAAAAAATGGTGGGACAATGTCTGTATGAGGACTATTTTGGAGGGGATAATGAGTGTTGTTAGTGTTAGGATGGCTGTTAGGAGAAATATTATTTTCATTAATATTATTATTATTATTATTATTATTATTATTATTATTATCATTATTATTATTATTATTATCATTACTTGTTGTATGATTGTAGATGGAAGGGCTGCTCGAGTGGTTTATTGGATTACGTAGTACGGGGAGAAGAATAACTTGAAGACGAAATATTAGTGTCTGTTGTGGGAGGATTGCGTGGGAGCTCAGTAATAGTGCAAGAATATATAACATCTTTATGGATGCAATCATTATTGAGTGGGCAAAGATGTTTGTTATTACAATTACAGTTAGTTTTGGGTTATATTGGGAAAGGGATTTTTTGGGCTGATTAAACTTTTTTTGTTATTGGATGTTAAGAGTCTATTGTGCTTAATTAGGCATTTTATTGCAAATAGAACTATATCTGTGTGGATATTTGAAAGAGTTTTGTACAATGTTGAAGAATTCCTTAGGTATATTAGTTTTGACATTTAGGCTAAAAGGAGGATTAAACCAATTATTTGTATTTCACCTGATGCGACTAGGTGGGTTAGAGGCATTGCGATTAGTATTTTGGTTTGAATTATAAATGTAGACTGGTTCATTCTTATTGATAGCGGCAGATCTTGTTATTTGAAGTGGTTTCTTATGAGTCATATTGTGTGTGATTACAGATTTAAGGCGGCCTGCAGGAGGAGTATAATTGTTGTATTTAATCTTTTCCTTGTGTCATGAGTTCCATAAGGCATTATTAAAGAAAGTAGCATTTTGATTAAAAGTGTTTTTATCAGCAGAAAGAGCAGAAAACCTTCAAGAGACAGATGTTACTATAGATTTTATAATTGAGTTGGGGTGGTAAGAAGATTTATGGACGTATAAAAGCGTAGGATTAGGTTTATGATAGGGGCTATGAGTTTCGGTGTTAAGATTAAGAGAAACATCTAGAAAATGTGAAGTTTTTTTGTTTGGTTCTATAAATATAGAAAGCGCAAAATTATTGAAGTAGTTTTGTAATTTTTTAATTGTTTTGTTGTACTCTCTTGGCCTGGATGTTGTAGTAAAAAGGGTATCGTCTCTATAAAGACCCCCTTGGATATGTTTAAAGTGGTATTTAAGTTCTTTCAGTAAGAAGAGTCCCACTAAATTTTACATATATATATATATATATATATATATATATATATATATATAAATTTTACTAACACAAGCCTACCTTATTCAAGGAGTGTACAAATTGAATCACGTGTTTACTATATGTTACCGTGTAGCCTTCGCTTACTTTGTGTCACCATTTAGTACTCATATTCTTAGAGCAGTGTTTCTTCCAGAAGAGAATAATTGCTGGTTTCTTGGTCACTGATTGTTGCCAAGTGTTTAACTGGAAATAGTGTTTTTGCCTCTGTACATCAAGTACGTGTATGTTCTGTCCGGAGTTATTTCCATAAAATGATTAAACTAGATGAATAATATAATTACTCACATCTTAGCAACCAGAAATTACATATATTTATCGATCTGAGTTTTTTATGACAGTAAGACTATTCCATCCTTCTTATGCAATTACCTAAATAGAATATACATTCTTATATAAAAACTCATTAAACAACTACGTTACAGTTTCTCTTGACACGCAGGCATTTCACAAAAGTTGACTAATCGAAAAAAAAAACATAATACACTTACTAGAATTAAAATAAAATCCCATTTACCCAACTGACACTTTAAAAACACCTAACGATAAACGATCCCTTAACAGAACCAATTGCATCAGCATCACTAAAATCGCGGCCAACTAGAAAAAAAAAATATTGGAGCTGTCCAACTGATCAGGTTTTTAATGATTTCTCACCAGTATAAAAGGGAACAATCATATCCCAGAACGTTCATTATATGCCGTTTGTGCTAGTCTCTCCGGTGATCTGAATCATAAGTCATGTATAAGTCTAATATATAAGAAATCTATGAAGCAAACACTCGATTATTTTTTTAACTACTGTTAGATACTTTCACGTGGAGTAATTCGGACTGGGCAGTAAATAAAATTAATTCTTTTATAACAACAGAGGGTATTTATCTCTCCTCGTGAGAAATGTGGCACTAGAGTCGAAAAGTGTAATTGAAATATCATCCCCCAGTGGAAACGCACCCTGACCCTGAAAAGATGCTTGTGTATCCCCGTCGTCATTCTCCAGCAGTGGCGCCTCAGTCGATAAGCAAGAAAACTGACACCTTCTCACTGAGTGAAGAAAAGGCCGGGAAGGGTGGATTTCGTAGAACTGCAGAGAACCCAAAAAATACCGCAACTAACAAGCAACAAGATCATTACAGAAAAGGACCCATCTCTATTGATTTGCGGATCAAGTTAAAAAAAAACTCGATGAAATCGTAAACAATAGAAATGCAAGGTATCATTAGTGTAATAAAAGACACTACTAACACAAGCGGTAGTGCCACTGTTTTGCCTCTCAACTGACACGATCGATGAAACGTTTACAAAAAATACTCGACTAGCTCCAACTACTGTATATGATTTTCCCCACTCTCTATCTGTACCACAATGTAAGCGCTGATTCCATGAACAAATCTGCTTTGTCACAGCTGACGGCCTTTAGAACACTGTTCAGCTGGCATGCTTTCTGACTGAATACAACTAATGTAAAAACAAGACCGTGTTAGGCCGTCTTCATAAATAATCAAATTCTACCCAGCTTACAGCATAAGTACTTACTACACTACCACCTTGAAGTCATTAACATTTATTCTCGAGTATATATGGCATAATCACGTTGACACACCGGTTCCCACTGGATCACCGAAGTTAAGTAATGTTGAACCTGGTCAGTACTGAATGGGTGACCATTTGGGATTCCAGGTGCTGTATATGCTCTCCGCT
Organism: Euprymna scolopes; assembly: GCF_053919585.1. Taxonomy (NCBI): domain Eukaryota; kingdom Metazoa; phylum Mollusca; class Cephalopoda; order Sepiida; family Sepiolidae; genus Euprymna; species Euprymna scolopes. The sequence continues at coordinate 139,393,790 of NC_136491.1, read as the reverse complement.
TATCTCGGCATTGTTTCCAGTCGTCCTGGTCTTCTCCTTGCCACTGGACTCAAACAGTGCCGATTCATGATAGGTGTGATTGGGATTGCGCAACCCTTGCCTCACAATTACACGCGCTACTGCCCCTAAGGTGTATCCTTTGTCTTTCAAACTGAACGGAAGCATAGATTCTTGAGTGGCCTTCGGACCTTCATAAGTGGTCACTCCCAAGTAAAGAAAAGCAAATAAAATCTTCAGTTAGAATGTGGATGTTTTTTATATACTTTAGATTAATTCGTATATAAAGAGAATTGGAAAGGACAGAGGTCGGCTTTTGCCAGCCAAAGGAGGGCATAGACATTAAGAGTAGATGTTTTCATTTACGGTTTAAGTTAAGAGGAGTTGGTACGAATTGCCATTTTTTTTGTTCATTTACCATACAGACAGATAAATCCTCACTTACTGCAATCAAAGCCTAATTAATGCAAAGCAAAGCAAGTAAAGATAATGATAAACTATAGTAAAGGTATCTGATAAAGGTAAAGCTTGAATGCTCAAATCATTCTCTATCAAGGTTATGTAAAGCCCAAAAAAATATCCATGCATAAGTATGTGAGGGAAGATTATGTTCAAATATTCTCCTAAACTGGAAACGGAATAACGGACGTGTATTAAGTAGATATTAATGTCCTTACATTTTTTTTTAAATGGAGAGTAGATAATACACTGTAGTTGTGTTATCGGCAGCTCTAGTAACTCTCGCATGTCCTTTTTTTGTCCCTCAGTCCTCATTTCCAATGAGTGATTTTTCTGACAAAGGGTGAAGAAAAAGCTGCTTTTCAGGTCGGTAACAACACGTAAACAGTAGCTGGAGATGTCGGACATTTGTCTGTTTCTATGTCTATCCTTGTGGTCATGTCCCTAGTAAGGGTGTTGGAGGTAAATGTTTCATCTGGGCTGACGTTACCCGTCTGATAGTAAGCGACCCGAACCTTGGTTAACCACTAAGGAGGCTGTTCTATCAGCAGGTGTAAAGTACTGGTGCTGCTGTATTGCCAAGTGGATTCTGAACCATGCGGTAGTTTCTGGTGGGACCTCTCGATACCATACTAGTGGGTAATTGTTACGGCTTTACATTATCATGTGCTACAAAAAATTCCTCTCTTTGCCTCTCTGTCCTACTCTAAACAAGTCTATGCACCTGTTCCACAAACTCCAAAAACTCAACATGAAATATCTAAAAAAACATGAATAAACCTAGAACTCCATCCTCCAATCCAATTACAAGAGACGAAAACGGACTTACTCTTTCTAAGCGAAACTGGCATAGGACGGACCACTTCCCTAGATGAGTTTATAATAAAAGGATACTCTTACTTAACATCTAAACCTGACCCCCAAGATTGCCATGGACATGGAATATGCGCCTACTTTAAGGATGGCTTCCCGTGTGATAGAGATATCTCCAGAAAAGTCCCTAATTTACCTCATACATGCTTCCGGGTTGCACTTGCTTACACCACCGCATTCATATTTGCCCTCTATCGCCCCACAACAGCGGGGCTACTGTCCTTAAGAGAATATCTGAGAAAATTGACCTCATCCTGTCTGCTGATCTTTCGGCTAACATTCAATTTGCGGTGACTCAATGTCTATAATGTGGAATGGCTGACACACTCAAATAAGAAAATGAGGAGAGGTTCTGTCATGATTTTGCCACTGCCTATGACTTCACTCAGATTGTTTACGAACCCACCCGTGTGCCCGATACTACTGGTCAATTTTCAAGCCTTCTAGACCTTCTTCTCACAACTTCCCCTGAGCTATGTACATGTTCCATTCTATCTCCTCTGGGGTCCTCCGACCACACAGTTGTATCAGTTAAAATAAAAATGAAATACAATAAGGCTTAAGATGTACCTCTCCACCGTAATGAATATCGATACTCTATGGCTGACTGGAATAGCTCCCGTACATTAATAGCTGATCTACCTCTGCATTCCATGTTTAAAAAGGATGTATCCTCTATAGTATCAGACCTGACAGAATGGTTACTTGTGGGCATAGACCGATTCATACCATCCAAAAAATTCCAACAAAAACCTAACAACCAGCCATGGTTCCCCCCAGAATGTGCTGCTGCCATCGCGCATAGAAATCACTTTTTCCATAGCTACCAACGTAATAGATGTACTGAGACTAAAACTGCTATCAGGACTGCCAGCAACCACTGTAAAAGAGAAATAAAAATGCAAGAAAGCTATATGCGCAGTTCGTCAAATCAAAAGTAGCTGAGCAGCCCTGTATTTAAGAACTTAGGTGATAAGTCATCGCCCTCTCAGTACAGACCAATAAGTCTCTTGTGTGTCATGAGTAAGTTACTGGAATCCATATTAAATAAAGAAGTAGTAAACCACCTCAGCAGAAATAACCTCCTTAGTGACATGCAATATGGTTTCCGTTCCGTTAGATCTACAGCTGATGTGCTAACAGTTATATCCCATAGGATTAGTGAATCTCTCGACAAAGGCTTCATTTCTAGGGCAATTGCTCTTGACATATCGAAGGCTTTCGATAAGGTATTGCATAAGGGTCTATTTCACTAGATTTCCAGCTACGGTATAACTGGAAATGTTTTTTCAATAATTAAATCATTTCTCTCCGATAGGCTCATAAGAGTAGTGGTTGATGGGCAGCAATCAGAGGCCTACAGTATTAATACCGGAGTCCCTCAGGATTCAATCCTGGGCCCAACTCTCTTCCTGATCTACATCAATGATCTCCCAAAACACATACTTAAATCATTCGTTCACATTTATGCTGATGACACGACCATCTACGGCACACATCAATGGCCGTAAATGAGAAAGCTCTCTCTGATTCCCTCTCCTCTTATCTTGAGCGCGTGGTTCAGTGGGGGAAGAGATGGCTGGTTACTTTTAATGCATCTAAAACCAAGCTCCTATCTTTACATCATCAACGCTCTGATGCCCATCTGGATTGAATTGAAAGTGATGGCTCTCGTCTTGGGGAGTCTCCATGTTTTGACAAGCTTCTGGGTTTGACCATTACTCCTGATCTGAAATGGAACACGTACATCAGGTCAGTTGCCAAAACGCTGGGAATAAGGTGGGATCCTTCTACTGCTCCAGAAGATAGCTCACTAATGATGCAATTCTTTATCTATATAAAAGCCAAGTACGTCCAAGATGGAGTACTGCTGTCACATCTGGGCAGGAGCTGCTAAAAACAGCCTATCCTGCCTTGGTAGAGTACAAAATAGACTTCTTGGTTTAGTGGGGGATGCCCTTTTCTCTTCCCTGCAGCCTCTATCCCATAGAGATACGTTGCGGGCCTGTCTTTGTTTTATCGTTATTTCCATGACAAGTGATCGTCTGAGATCCAATCTCTCGTCCCCCCTCGCCAACTTGTCACGAGAAACACCCGTCTGTCTGAAACTACTGTCATTAATTTTACCCACTCTTTATCTGTGCCTTAATCCAAACGTAGATTCCATAAGCAAAGTTTCTTTCTCAGAAGTGCACGACTGTGGAACTCTCTACCGTTTGCCTGTTTCCCACCTGACTACAACCTGGATGTCTTCAAATCCAACATAACCAAATTCCTGACAAACCGCCCCCTTGAGTAAGACACTATATATATATATATATATATATATATATATATATATATATATATATATATATATATATATATACAGTGATGATCATATTTATTGGCACGGTAAAATAAAAGTTAAATTTTGTCTAATAAATTCTAAAAAAGGGATTAAATTAAAGAAAATAACAAAGTATATTATGTATTTTTAACTGGCCTTTCCGATGCAGCAATCGGATTTTAGAAAAAATAAATAACAAAGGAACAACAAACATAATTGCAAAAAACCCTTGTTCAAAATTATTGGCACGATTTATTTAATAATCAATTGTATAGCCTTTGGCCATGATTACCTTCCTCAGTCGCTTTTCATAGTTTACAACCAAGTTGTTGAACTCTTCAGTAGTAATTTTAGCCCACTCTTCCTGACAATAATCCTCCAATTGAATAAGATTCTTAGGCTTCCTTTGCATTACCCTCAATTTTAATGTTCTGCATAAATTTTCAATTGGATTAAGGTCTGGGCTTTGTGATGGCCACTCCAAAACAGTAATATGATTGTCCTCAAGCCATTTCTTAGTCAGTTTAGCCGAATGCTTTGGGTAATTATCTTGCATGAACCACCAACGACGACCAAGTGAGAGCTCTTTAGCAGAGTCTTTCAGGTTTTCATCCAATATTTTAACATAATCTTCCTTTTTTATGCTACCTGTGACCTTAACAAGTCGCCGTGGTCCAGAGGCAGCAAAGGATCCCCAAAACATCAAACTGCCTCCACCGTGCTTCACTGTGGGTATGGTGTTCTTAGGCAGGAAAGCTTCGCCAGATTTTCTGTAAATATAAGACACTTTATTATGGCCAAATAACTCTATTTTCGTTTCGTCAGTCCATAGAACACGTTTCCAGAATGCAACATCTTTATCAATATGACGTTTTGCAAAGGCTAGCCTTGCTTTCAGGTGCATAGGCTTCAATAAGGGAGTCTTTCTCGGACGACATGCTTTTAAACCAGCTCTCTTCAAAGCTCTACCAACTGTATGTCGAGATACATTCACTCCAGAGGTGCTCTGTTCATCAACAATCTCCCCAACAGAGATCCTTGGGTTTTGTTTTACTTGTCGAACAATTTTCCGTTCATCTCTTGGGGAAAGAATCCTTTTTCTCCCTCTACCCTCTAAACTCATAACGTGGCCTTGCGATTTGAACTTGTTTATTATGGCTCTAACAGTGGATTTGGGAAGGTTTAGCTTCTTTGAAATCTTATCATAGTCCTCCCCATTGGTATGGCATGCTACAACAAGCTTCCTGACGTCTTCGCTGTGTTCCTTAGTTTTAACCATGGCGATTGAAAATTATAATTTAGTCACTTATAATAGTTTAAATAAATCGCTATCTAAAAATTATCTGAAAAAAATTATTCACTGAATTAGCGTTAAACAAACATAATATGGCTATAAAAAAGTTCAGAAAGCACGTAACCCGGAAATTGATTGATATTATACTGATACTAAAAGAAAAACAAAGCCGTGCCAATAATTTTGAACAAGGGTTTTTTGCAATTATGTTTGTTGTTCCTTTGTTATTTATTTTTTCTAAAATCCGATTGCTGCATCGGAAAGGCCAGTTAAAAATACATAATATACTTTGTTATTTTCTTTAATTTAATCCCTTTTTTAGAATTTATTAGACAAAATTTAACTTTTATTTTACCGTGCCAATAAATATGATCATCACTGTGTATATATATATATATGTATATATGTATATATATATATATATATATATATATATAACTACTTCATTTATTCGCATAAATTTAATATATGAAAGTATAGATTTATGCGTAAACTTTAAGTATTTACTTCAAAAGTGCTCAATATCTAGGTAGAGCTAGTTAGTAATTTATAAAATATATATGGCGATTAAGCTACACTGAATATTCTGCGTTTCATCCAACTATAGGATTCGTCAGGCTTATGCGCGAATTCTGTCGTTGCTTCTTGTTTTTATATATGTTGAGGATTTCTAGTCGGCCAATCAGCTTTCTAGTATCCACCGCGCCCCTTCCTACCAGCCAATGGGCATGCATTTTATCAAACAAAGGATCTGTTTTAGACCTAGGTTAGTGGGTTTAGGTGGTCGTTCTCTTTTTTTTTTTCATACATATAAATATACCTATATATATATATATATATATATATATATATATATATACATGCATATACATATATGTTTGTGATCGTTTATGTATATTCATGTTTATTTAATTTATTTATTTGTTTTTTCCTATTGTTGTTGTTAGTTTTAAAGCTATTTTGTATCGCTATCATAGAGTAAGTTTTATTTTGTGAACACAGTTGTTTGCTATTTCCCGCCTACAGTTTAATAGATTTTGAGGTTCTTTAAAGTACAGGATAGAAAATTTTTGATGGAGGCATAATTTACATGGGTCGTCTAAATGTCTGCATGTGGTAGCTTGTCTCATTATTTTCCATTCGACTACCGGCGAATGTCCGCTTTCTTTGAGTTCCCAGTATTTATTCGCTAGTGTTGTTTTTATACGGTGTTTTTTATTTTTGAATGTGCTTTTGTGGTCATAGTATCGGGTTTTGAAATGTAAGGAAGTCATGCCTATGTAATATTTCTTGTTATTCGGGTTTACTTTCGAAAATATTGTTGCTTGATAAACTACGCTTTTTGTTAGACATTTATTTTGGACTGGGTAAAGTGTGCGTTGTCTACAATTGCATTTATCTTGTTCGTTATTAGTATTTTTATTTATGGTATGGTTATTCTTGTCCGGGGTTGGTTTGTTATTATTATTATTATTATTATCATTATTATTATTATTATTATTATTATTATTATTATTATTACTGCTAGTGTTGGTTTTATAGCTGTCATGATGTCTACTTTTTTATTGTTTATTTTGTTGTTGTTTACAATGTTTCATTTAGTATTTTGCTATTATGTGCCTTAATTATCATCTCTAAATTTTCGCAACAACTGTAAGATAACTTCAAGGTATTTTTATTGAAGATTTAGTATAAGGGGTTGGTTGCGGGAAAGTGTTTTTCAATAAGATCTAGTTTTGTTTTTATACGGTGTTTTTTATATTTTTGAATGTGCTTTTGTGGTCATAGTATCGGGTTTTGAAATCTAAGGAAGTCATGCCTATGCATGGCTGGTAGGAAGGGGCGCGGTGGATACTAGAAAGCTGATTGGCCGACTAGAAATCCTCAACATATATAAAAACAAGAAGCAACGACAGAATTCGCGCATAAGCCTGACGAATCCTATAGTTGGATGAAACGCAGAATATTCAGTGTAGCTTAATCGCCATATATATTTTATAAATTACTAACTAGCTCTACCTACGTATTGAGCACTTTTGAAGTAAATACTTAAAGTTTACACATAAATCTATACTTTCATATATTAAATTTATGCGAATAAATGAAGTAGTTATACTCAGCTCCTAAAACAGTCGAGCACTTTCAAAAGAATTTATTTCACCACATTAAAAATAGATATGGAAAGAGTTAATTTCGAAACATCGCTAAAAAACATCCCCACACTCAGCAAGCATAGCTATATTATTAAATTAATCCAAAAAACAGATGAACTAATACGCCGAATGCGATGGCGAGCAAATTTCTTCCTTAAAAATGAAAACGTAAACAAAAAAGAATCATATGGTTTTAAAACCCTTAAAAATGCGAAAACAGTAGACCTCTGGATAAACTTTGAAAATGACCTTTTAAACGTAATTGAAAACCTAGAATTCCACAATCAACCTAACAATTTCCAACGGAAACTACACAAAATCGTTAGAAACATAAACAACTCTAATAAAATCTTTGTAAAAGCAGATAAAACAAGAAACTTTTATAAAATAGATAAGCAAGAATATAACAAACTAATCACAGAAAACATTACAAAAAACTACAAAAAACTAGACACAAACAAATGCGATTACATAGATATAATAAATACTGAAAGTAAACAAATTACCGATAAACTAAAAATTAGCGATAAAGTTGGCAAATTGAAACCTAGAGAGCCATACATTCTGCTTAAAGACCACAAATGGGACTTTAATAATAATCCCAGCACCCGCCTGATAAACCCAACTAAACCAGAAATAGGTAGAATTAGCAAAACTATACTTTCTAGAGTAAACAAACAAATCAAACAGGACCTAGAACTAAACCAGTGGGCAAATACTACCGAAGCAATCACCTGGTTTTAAAATATAGAAAACAAAGATAAATGTACGTTCATACAGTTTGACATCATAGAATTTATCCCTCGTTATCCGAAGAACTTTTTAACATTGCCCTAGAATTTGCCGAGGTATACACTGATATATCCTCAGAAGAAATCAACATAATTAAAAAATGTAGAAAATCAGTTCTAATAAATAACAATAACCAATGGATAAAAACTAAAATGAAAAATTCGTTCGATTTGGCGATGGGTGCCAGAGACTCTGCAGAGGCATCAGATCTTGTGGGATTATTCATTCTATATACCCTCACAAGCATATTCGATACTACGGATATCGGCCTATATAGAGATGACGGACTAGCTATAATAAAAAACTCCAACAAAGTCAAGGGAGAAAACTTTAAGAAAATCATACACAAAGAAATGAAAAAATTAGGCCTAAAAGCGGACATATCAGCTAACATAAAAATAACAAACTTCCTGGACGTCACGTTAAACTTAGATAAAAACACATATGAACCATACTTACAAGATAACGCTACTCCAATTTACGTAAACCCTAAGTCCAACCACCCACCATCAATTATAAAACATATTCCTAACTCGATCGTAAGTAGACTCAGTAATAACTCAAGCGACGAAAATGCATTTAACAGGTCATCCAATATTTACGAAACAGCCCTAAAAAATAGTGGATACAAAAATATCGATATCAAATATGAGCAACAAAACACCAACAACTATAATAAAATTAAAAACAGAAGAAAAAGAACTATAATATGGTATACGGCAATCAAATGTAAAAACAAAACTTGGCAAGAAATTTCTAGATCTTATTGAAAAACACTTTCCCGTTGAGGATTCTTAGTCGGCCAATCAGCTTTCTAGTATCCACCGCGCCCCTTCCTACCAGCCATGCATAGGCATGACTTTCTTAGATTTCAAAACCCGATACTATGACCACAAAAGCACATTCAAAAATAAAAAACACCGTATAAAAACAAAACTAGATCTTATTGAAAAACACTTTCCCGCAACCAACCCCTTATACAAAATCTTCAATAAAAATACCTTGAAGTTATCTTACAGTTGTTGCGAAAATTTAGAGATGATAATTAAGGCACATAATAGTAAAATACTAAATAAAACATTGTAAACAACAACAAAATAAACAATAAAAAAGTAGACATCATGACAGAAATAAAACCAACACTAGCAGTAATAATAATAATAATAATAATAATAATAATAATAATAATAATAATAATAACAAACCAACCCCGGACAAGAATAACCATACCATAAATAAAAATACTAATAACGAACAAGATAAATGCAATTGTAGACAACGCACACTTTACCCAGTCCAAAATAAATGTCTAACAAAAAGCGTAGTTTATCAAGCAACAATATTTTCGAAAGAAACCCCGAATAACAAGAAATATTACATAGGCATGACTTCCTTACATTTCAAAACCCGATACTTTGACCACAAAAGCACATTCAAAAATAAAAAAACACCGTATAAAAACAACACTAGCGAATAAATACTGGGAACTCAAAGAAAGCGGACATTCGCCGGTAGTCGAATGGAAAATAATGAGACAAGCTACCACATGCAGACATTTAGACGACCCATGTAAATTATGCCTCCATCAAAAATTTTCTATCCTGTACTTTAAAGAACCTCAAAATCTATTAAACTGTAGGCGGGAAATAGCAAACAACTGTGTTCACAAAATAAAACTTACTCTAGGATAGCGATACAAAATAGCTTTAAAACTAACAACAACAATAGGAAAAAAAGAAATAAATAAATTAAATAAACATGAATATACATAAACGATCACATACATATATGTATATGCATGTATATGCATATATATATATATATATAGGTATATTTATATGTATAAAAAAAAGAGAGAACGACCACCTAAACCCACTAACCTAGGTCTAAAACAGATCCTTTGTTTGATAAAATGCATGCCCATTGGCTGGTAGGAAGGGGCGCGGTGGATACTAGAAAGCTGATTGGCCGACTAGAAATCCTCAACATATATAAAAACAAGAAGCAACGACAGAATTCGCGCATAAGCCTGACGAATCCTATAGTTGGATGAAACGCAGAATATTCAGTGTAGCTTAATCGCCATATATATTTTATAAATTACTATATATATATATATATATATATATATATATATATATCACTCGCTAGATTCAGCCACTCAGATCAGCCGTAGATCAGGAAACATGCGTCAGTGGATAATTATATTTTAAAAATGATATATATGCAGCTCTCCATTGAGCCGGTATCAAATTGGTCACAGGGAAATTATTCCCAACTCGCATTTAGGTAAAAATATACATTCGTATAAATAATTAAATTAATTCAAGAAAGTATCGATAACAAATCAAATAAAAACAATCTACATAAAAAAGCGTTACATTTAGTATTAGTGCGAGGTTAGCCGCGTGGAAAATGTTTAGGGTTCTTATTACGAGGTCACGATTTCGAATCTCGCTAAATTAGGCCACTGATGAGCCATAGACAGTGGAGAAGACTGAATACAATTTTAGTTCATAATTTTTTTAGTTAAATTATATACAGGTTAGTAAAAAAAACCCTGCAGTGCATTAAAATAGTTAAACAAAATGTTTTTATAAATTTTATGATATCATTACCAGATTTATTTTCTGATTTACTAATTTTCAACGTCTACTTTTATAAACTTTAACAAATAAGTCACAAAGTATTTTTAATCATGTCTAAAAATTACCTTTGAATTCTTTTATGACATATACATTTTGCTGCATTTATAATATCTATGGTTTCGCAACTATTACGCTAGATGAAAACTTAAAGCTAGAAATATATGAGAGTGCTACAAAATGTGCATAAATTAATCGAATGTCATATTTAGATTCAATTTAGGATAATTTCTTTGTCTTATTTTAGAAAGTTTATCAAATTGCATGTTAATAATTGATAAATGTTTTAGTAAATCTCGTGTCTTAGATCCAATTTTTTAACATTTTCATGTATTGCAAAAAATGTATTTTACTTGTATATCATTTTTAAGATTATATTTTAATTAAATCTGTAAATTTAAAATATAAACATAAAGAAATATATTTCAGTATTCAGCTTTGTTGAAAAATTATTTGAAATTAAACAAGGTTTTAAAATCTAATATAAAACATAAAAAGGCAAAAAAGAAAGAAATATACGATTAAATCTACATGTCTTTCCCCTTTCTTTGTAACATCGATTTCGCTTTGGTATCACTATTTTCTTAGTCTTTCTCACTCTCTTATCTTAGTCTTTCTCACTCTCTCATCTTCTTATATTCTATCTAGGATAGTGTGCACATTACTATTGAAAACACTTAATAGGAGTAAAATGGCATCATAACATTTAGCAAATGTACGAGTATTTAGAGGACTGAGTACACTTGTAGTCAGTATCTACAACATTTGCAGGACCCAATGCATTATTGTTATGATCCTGTTGAATCTAGTGAATTGAGAATTATTTTATGAAGCATATAATATTTACTGAGTATCCTACTGTATTACAAATTTATTACTCCAGATTTTGTTTAAGATTTTTTACCTTGGCCCTAAATAAAAAGCATTATACAAATAGTATGTTTAGCATATTTGTTTATACCTCATAATCACGGAATCGATTTTTATAACAAGTTTATGTACTATTTTCAAGTAACGTTGAATGATTAAAAGAAATAAAATATAAGTTATCAGTAAAAAAAAGTCGAGAGGCCTTCAGAGCACTAGTGAAAGCACTAACGAAAATTAAGGCAACTTCAGAGCACAAGTACAACAAAGTTCATGACTTTCATAGAACTGAGCACTGAAAAAAATACAGGACCCGTCCAAAGCGCTACTGAATCACACAAAACGAAAGTTAGAAGGCTTCAGTTTTTATTTCACATGAAGAGAATATTTTTTAATTCTCAAATAAAGAGTAACTCATGAGAGTACTACCAGAAACACTAATTAAAATTTAGGAGACCTCCAGAATAATACAAAATGCAAATTACTAGACTTCCCCTAAAAGAGAAGATAGTTTAAGTGATATGTGTGAGAACCTAAGAAGGTTCCAGAGTACTAGTAAAAACACTAAATAAAGAGGTTACGAGAGCACGAATATAACTAAGTTTCTTAGCATCTAGAAGATAAATTCTATCTTTTAAAACAGAACTAAAGAATGCAACTATCGAGGGGTCTACATTGTTATGAAAAGCACTAAATTAGAGTAATGAGACTTAGAGAGCATCACTAAAATAAATATTTTACTAGAAAAAGTATATTGAAAAATTACCATGAAAAGATTTAGGAAGCCTCTGGAGCGCTACTAAAGGCACTAATAAAAATTAGCAATGCCTCTAGAGCACTACTAAAATTAAGTTTGTAATCTGCCCTCCCTAGAGGAAAATATATTTTTAAATAATCAGAGACAAACAAACAAGATGCATACAGGGCAATAAGTAAAACATTAATTTAAAATGAGAATGCCCCGAGATTACTACAAAAAGCAAGTGTCTAACTGCCCTGCTAGAACAAAAATATATTTGACTTAGGCAGTAAAAAAAAGCGCACTAAAAAAACCATACTCATATTTAGTACCTTGAAGAGATATAATTTTTTTAGTGTTCACTGAAAAAATATAAACCTAGAGGTCATTAGAGTGCTACTGTAAGTACATACTGAAATTAATGTCAGCTTCAAGAGCACTACTAAAACAGGTTACTAATCGCTCTCGCTACAAGAAAAGGTATTTATTTAAGTGAGCAGTGAGTAATTTTAGTCCGGCTAGCTACGTAACGTTTAGGGCTTGATCACGTAATACGAGGGAAAAGAACTTGGAATTTCGACTCCGATCTCCACTCTGTCATAAATAGAAATAAAATTGCTACTGCAATGTTATGAAGGAAATACAGTTTATTGTTGTTTACTGTTAAACTCATGTGCTTTTAAATGTGCATATGTTTTGTAGACTGGAGTTAGAAGAAAAGCCTTGTTATTCGATCTGTTTATTGAACTTTTGTGTTGTAGATGTTTACATTCGCACACATACACAAGACATCAATATATTGATACGCAGTTTGTTACTGTATATTTATTTTCTTTAAATATACATTTAATTGCTCTCTGTATACACCCGTATGTAACAAATACATTTTTCTCCATTCCAGTAAGCATTTCAATCTTCTGCCCTTTTATTAGTGTTATTAACATATTATCGGCCATTTTTTCTTTATAGAGAATAGATTACTGGATTGTTATTTTTATAAAATTTATAGTAAGAGCTTTGAACGCACTAAGGAATATAAGGATGTTATTGTCTGAATAGTTCAGCAGGGAATATATATATATATATATATATATATATATATATATATAAGGTGTTTGGTGTATTAGCGATCACAAGCGAAATCTTCCAAAATATCCTATTGAAATACTTTCTAATAATATTTACGTATTAAAGAAATTGATAGTACCTGCAACATATAGTGATATAATACATATATTATTTTGTAATTAAATCTGATTTTACCTTAATTTTAACTAAAAGCTAAATTGCAAAACGAAATCCATATTTACCCACAATATTAAACCTCTAATATATTACTCGATTTTTTTCTTATCTTTTCGCTATACTTTGATCTATACGCTAAACCATCATCGGAAAATTTAAAAAAATAAAAAAAGGTATTATTAAATAAAAGCTCTCTGTTGCTTTAACAATGTTTGTTAAAATGCATATATATATTTATACATATATATATATATATATATATATATATATGTATATATATATATATACTAGCATGGGTGCCCCTTGTTGCCCGGGTGTGAAGTGTATTCAGAGCAAAAATAAAACACAACAAAAAAACGGTCAATTTTTTAAAAAAATGACCCCTATTATGACCCCTTAATATTTATTGTTTCGGGCGCTAATCAAGTTATTAAGTTAAATCCATGTCCAAGGAACCTATATCTAAAATTGTAAGTGTTTATACTTAAAATTATCGGGGGGGGGAGGTCTGGTAGAGTTCTCAAAGGTCAAATCGTTGAACTTTGACCCCTTAACAGCAAAATTTCTGGCCGAAAATAGATCACATAGATGTTCCCCAAATCTAAGTACCCTGTATACTAAATTTCAAGTCTGTAGACTAAAAATTGACAGAATTATTGCGTAGGGAAATGTACACAGACAGACACACAACATACACACAGACAGATACACAGACACGTTAAATTTTATAGATATACTAACATTTCAGCCCGGCTTTGCCCGGGTGTTTGGAAGTGTATGCTGAGCAAAAAAAAAAAAAAAAACGGTCATTTTTTTTAACTTTGACCTCTATTATGACCTCTTAACATTTACTGTTTTGGGTTCAAACTAAGTGATTAAGTTAGATCCATGTCCAAGAAACATATATCTAAAATTTCAACAGTCTAGACCCAAAATTGTCGGAGGAGTTTGGTAGAGTTCTCAAAGGTCAAATCCTTGAACTTTGACCCATTAACAGCCAAATTTCTGGCCGGAAACCGATCACATCCATTTTCCTAAATCTCAGTACTCGGTATATCAAATTTCGAGTCTGTAGACTAAAAAATTGCTGAGTTATTACGTAGGGAAATGTACACATACACACAGACAGACACACAGACACACAGACACGTTCACTTTTATAGATATATATATAGATAGATTTGTTTAACAAAAATATATACGTATACATAAATATATATGGAAACAATTTTGGGTTTACTATAAACTTTTTCGCAAATATTATGCAAGTATAAATCATGTATTATATCTGCATGAATAGTTAACTAAAGATGATTATCCCATTAAAAACGCGAAGCAACTAATAGGGAATTATTGTTCTTTTTTTTAATTTTCACCCCAAACAAGGCACATTGCCACTTTGAAGCAGGGGGCTACTATCAGGGACTTAATTACCAGGGGCATTAGCAAGGGAGATGAGTAGAAAGATGTTTGTTCACATTATACTTGAACTTCTGCATATCAGTACAGTTGGGAAAGCAGAATCCCGGAAGGGAGTTCCAAAGACCTGCAGTTCGAGGGAAGAAACTATCGGAGTAAAAGGCTGTCTTGCACCTAGGGATTTCTTGTGTAAAGGGATGAGACTTAGTAGCTTGTCGGGTTTGTCGGGGGTAGTTACGTCGAGGAGGTACAAGTGCTTGCAGTTCGTCAGTTCATTCACCATTAGTATTTGTAGAACAGGCAGATGGATGCAAAACCTCGTCGATGGGACAGAGGATGAAGCCTAGATGACAGTTCAGGACCTATCAGGTTGGCGACTCTCTTTTGCACCCTGTCCAGGAGCGAGAGACAAGCAGCACATGCACCAGCCAAGATGTGACAACAGTACTCCATACATTGGCGAATGGTGGCCTTATAGAGGTATAGGATACTGTCAGGCGTACAGTAGTAGTTTTCTAGCACGGTAGAGGGAGCCAACCTTCCTTGCAGCAGTCTTGGCAATGCTCTCAATGTATCTATTCCAGTTCATATTCCCTGTAAACGTTAGGCCGAGGAGTTTAAAAGAAGTACTTTCAGGCAATGTGTTTTTGACCATTGCTATTGGTGGTAGAGAAGGTTTCTTGTAGTTATTGAAGGAAACAAGCTTAGTCTTAGCAGCATTGAATGTGACCATCCATTTTTCTCCCCATTCCACTACAGATTGAAGATCATCCTCTAGTGTTGCTGCCATTTCCTTGGATATGTGTTCATTTGTTTTCCCCTCATATCTGTTATAGAGAGTGGTGTCATCGGCAAATATACCCATCTCCGAAACAATTTTATCAGGGAGATAATTTATGAATATCAGGAATAATAGAGGTCCAAGGATAGACCCCTGAGGTACTCCCGCATTTATGTCATATTGTTTGGATGTACGACCGTCGAGGACAACTTGGCTTTTTTTTACTTAAGAAGAATTTAATTACATTATAAATTCTTCCAGTGATTCCATATGATCTAATTTTCCTTAGTAGACCATCGTGCCATACCCTGTCAAAAACCTTAGATATATCAAAGGCTACCGCTCTACCTTCCCCTATTTTGTCGAATGAACGGTATATATGTTTAAGATAAATGTTTAAAATAATATGCAAATTAGCTAGATAGTTTGCTAGTGAATGCAATTCCAGAACCAAGATATAAGTAAATTGTATTTTCTTTTTAAATAAATAGAACGGAGGGTTTTTAATATGATCCATACACACAAAAGAAAACCGAATTTATATATATATATATATATATATATATATATATATATATATATATATATATATATATATATATATATATATATATATATATATATATATATATATATATATATATATAATTTTTAATCTGGGAAAACAAATTTCTCACATGAGTTTATGCCTAATTTAAACCATATCTCTTTTGTAAGAAAAGACCTGCGCTCGGGTATTCTAATCTTTTAAGAGTATCTTGAAGAACATGAGTCTGTTATCTAGTCTCCTATCAACAAATTACAAAAAATAGAAGAAAGAAAATAAAAACGTATAAATAGTAGACATTTAATATCTTAAGAAAGACGATCGTTCTTGTCTAGTGACTTTACAAAATTAAAGTCCTTATTAAATTTTATAACAATAGTCCAAAAGCAGTAAGGTTTGGTAAACAATAATTAATGCATTGTTTAATAGTGTCTCTTACTGGCTTATTCAGCTTATTCATCTTGCTTTTCTCCTCTGTCTATTGCCATAAGAAGTAAAAAAAATAAGTACTTCCTTGTATTCATTTTCTCTACTCTCGTTTTATTCCTCACACAATTCAACAATTCACCCAGTCACTTTGCCGATATTTAAATAATACGCATATAAAGATAGCTATTAAAATAGTTATATTGTACATTTCATATGCATGTTGTTAAAAAAGTATTTTCTATTTTGTATATGCAACATTTTTTTTTTTAAATCATGAGAGACGTTTTGCTGAAATTGGAAAAGACTAGGTATATAATTGCATGTTTTAGAAAATGCGACTGGCAAAACTGACATAATGCGCTTAATTTAATATTCAAATTGTTAAGCTGATCTAACTCATTTACATGCCATTAAATGATGTTTAAGTAACAAAAGCTTTGTAGTCTAATCGACATAATTAGTTATTTTCCGAACTTTAATATAATTAGATTAAGTCTAAACGTTTGTATTTAAAAAAGATAACGATATTCACGTGTTTGTGAAAAGAAAATGTTTTGTGTAGAAACGAGTGGTATATTACCACATTTACAGGAAAAAAATAAACGCCCTTCTCTGAACGTCGAGAAATATTAGTCAGCAACACATAAATAATACGCTTAACCAACGTTTTAACATTACACCTTTTGGAAGCGGTATATATAAGATCTAGGACACCTACATAATACTAGACAAAATATTTTTAAATGCCTATCGTAACCCCCTTTTCGTTTCTGATTACGCCGCCAGCTCAAACCGGATACTTCCTCCTTTCAACCATGTACAAACGGGTTCGCACGCATTAACTATTCCAACTTCTACTAAAAACTAATCGCCTGTCAGAACAACCAAATCTTACACATTCTCCTCATGATGTCTTGACGAAAGACACAAAGGAACAAAATCGCGACATGCTTCGATGAGAAAATTCTTGCTATGGGACATTTATTAACACCCCTATCTATATACATAAAAACATCATCAGAATTTTTTTTTAATTAAAAAGGCAAAATTAAATAAAACTATCTGTTGTTTTTAACAATGTTTCTTATATATCTATATATGTCTATATATATATATATATATATATAAAAGTGAACGTGTATGTGTGTGTGTCTGTGTGTGTACATTTCTCTACGCAATAACTCTGTAAATTTTTAGTCTACAGGCTCGAAATTGGATATACAGGGTATTGAGATGTGGAATAATCGATGTGATCGGTTTTTGGCCAGAAAGTTGGCGATTAAGGGGTCAAAGTTTTTACTTACTCTGACTCCAAAATGCTAGAATATATATATATATATATATATATATATATTCTCATATAAATTTAGGTTTATTTCTGTATTGATATTCATATTAAAAACACTTTTTTCTATTTATTTAAAAAGAAAAATACAACGTTGTTATATACGGCTCGTGGAATTGCATTCGTTTGAAAAAGATCTAGCTAATTTTCATATTTTTTAAAAATTCATTTTTATAATTCTCTATTAGTCTTTAGGTTTTCTCGTTGGATGATCAACTTTAATTATTACGTGTAATTATATTCATGCAGATGTTCTACGTGATTTATACGTGCGTAATACTTGCGAAAAATGTTTGTAGTAAAAGTTCTTTTTATATATATTTATGTATACGTATATACATTTGTTTAATATATTTTGCCTACCAAACACCTCTCTGAGTTTTTGGTCTACAAACATGAAACTTAATCTACAGAGTATTCGAAACTTTATATTTGGGTTTTAGTCAGGGAACATCGGCGCAGAAGGGTGAAAGCTAAAAAATGGAATTTGCCAGGCAGAAGTGAAAAGAGGGCGTTACAAATATGCATGCCTAACGTAATAGATATTGGGTCATGTTTTAATTTTTAGCCTTGCAGCAAACAGGTCTACATAGCTCAGGCATGAACGTCAAAGGAAATAGTAAATCGTAAGGTAAACGTTTTGATTTCGATTCTCGGTTGGTGACAAACGAGTCATTCATTTCTACTTTTTAAATCATTACTATATAATCGATGTCCAATCCATATATCTACAAAAGTGAACGTGTTTGTGTGTCTGTGTGTCTGTCTGTGTGTCTGTGTACATTTCCCTACGTAATAACTCTGTCAATTTTTAGTCTAAAGACGCGAAACTTGATATACAGGGTACTGAGATTTGGGAAAATACATGTGGTCGGTTTTCGGCCAGAAATTTTTCTGTTAAGGGGTCAAAGTTCAACAATTTGACCTTTGAGAACTCTACCAAACTCCTCCCACAATTTGGGGTCTAAACACTTAAAATTTTAGATATAGATTCCTTGGACATGGATCTAACTTAATAGCTTGATTTGAGCCCAAAATGTTAAGGGCTCATAATAGGGGTCAAAGGTAAAAAAATTGACCGTTTTTTTTGCTCAGCATACATCTCCAAACACCCGGGCAATGCCGGACTGAAATGCTAGTATATATATATATATATATATATATATATATATATATATATATATATATATATGCATAGAAGAAACGTTGTGTGTGTGAGTTCGTTCCCTATAGACTTAAACAAGATTAGGTAGTTTTTATGAAATTTTTTTACCCGAGTGTGTTCTATGTAGCTGGCAGTGTTCTATGATATCAATAATCGATATACGAAATAATTTGGACCAAAGATTACCGTTTACACAGCCTAACATTACAAGTGCATATGGTAAGTTTTATTAAGACCTAGGTCAAAGGGCTCGTTATCTATAATCAGCAGTTGTTTCTTTAATATGACAGGGACGCGTCGAAATGAATGTTTCTGATTAATGCACGATTGCACCATAATACTCACTTTTGCATTTAAAACTTAAATTCAAGCCATTATTACAGTGGGAGCAGTAAGACAAGACATATAAAATCAATAGTAAGTTCTTTGATATAACAGTGGCGCGTTTGAAAAGAACGTGTGCCTTTAGCGTACAAATTAACTATGAAATTTAACGTTTGCATTTTAAACTTTGAATCAAGCCATTAGATAAAACACTAACTTTATAAAATCTACAATATGTTCTCTACAATGCAATGTAAACACAAGGTTTTGCGGACCTATCATTGCAGAGAAGCAGCTGAAGCTTCCTTGGCGTACACTGCTATGCATTCCCAGCTATAGCAGGCAATCAATCGATTTGCTGGAAAAATTGGCGATTTCGATGACAACAAAAATTTGAGAATCTCAAAAGCTACTTTCTTGGCCTTCGGGACAAGATCAAAGTGTAGTATCTGTTCTTCAGATGCTGCACTTCTATTTCTCGTTCTCTTTCGGTGGAGGAGAAATCCTTCACGACTGAGACAATTTTTATTTTTGTACCTTTTCTCCACGTTAAAAAACGACCCTGGTGTCTAAATCTGTCCCGTGGGGAGGCATAGTAAATAGGTACTATCATTTAATTCCGGCAACGTCAGTTCTCCTTGCTATCACACACACACACACGCACACACACACACACACATATATATATGTATATATATATATATATATATATATATATATATATATATATATATACCATAATTTATAAAAATGACAATTTTAACCATCCATCAATATCTTTGTATTCAGAATGGTTATTTAAATAGACGCATGTGATCATATCCATGTCTATAGCAAGAAAACTCAAACGTCTTAAATTGCAATTAAAATCATATTGATTATACGAGTTCATATTTTCTAAAATAATTTGCTATTTTATATTAAATAGGTTTCTCAATAATTTATCAAATGAAACTACAAGTTATTGTTTTCGTGTTTCATAATATAAAAAAATGATATCAAGTGATTAACTATTTACACGTCTCTTACAACTGTTCCTAATTGAATAGATTTAGTTTAATACGATTAAATACCAAACAAGAAATCGTAGACCGCACTAATCAATATGTAGAATAATGGATTATCTTCGTTTGCTAAATTGTACTCTAAGCTTTACCCAAGGACATACATTACTAGTATGATTCCCACTTCATTGGAAAAACAATAAACTTCTATGTGGTTCTGTGATTGTATTGCTAAACCTTCATACGGCAAAGCAAAGCAATATTTAATTATTGTATTTATCATCATACATCATACCTCATAAGAGCAAGCATAAATGGACATCCATCTCGCGAATGTTGTTAGAATAAATATTAAATATTTCTACAACTTGAAGTTTCATGTTATGCTGTAATTTATGTTGACTTTTAATACAAATACATAATAAAAATCGCATTTATAAAACTCGTTATGTCTCTGTAGCTGTCTGTTTGTCTCCAATTTTATTAAACTGCATATCCCCCGCGACGCACGGTCGCAGATCGAAGCAGGCCGTGCTAGCTTATTGATTTCTGTGGTCATTTACTATCATGTTAGACAGTAAAAACACTGCTAAGATGCATTTTGCTTAAATTGGAAATGGCAGGCGCAACTCGATTAACAAATATACATGTTTTTACATTATAGTGGTTAATTTGTTATTATTATTCTCATCCTTTATCGTTGCTCAAACGGTAGCGCCTATGGCTAGTGCGTTATATGTTTTCGTTTTGATTCTAGCTGATAACATACAAGTCATAGTTTTTAAATTTTAGATATCACAACTGTGTATTGGGTACAATAATCGATAGGAAATTGAAGTTTATAATAATAAATACGAAAATTGTATGAATTAAAATATCATATGTAAGTTATTTTACTATTGGGTAATATCAGACAGCCGGCTTGTTTTTATATATAAGAAATGTGTTATCTGAATTATAAATTATATTATATTAACGAGAGAAAATCGAACCTTAGTCTAATACCTTCTACTGTTACAAAATTAATTCATGTTTGCAGAGACAACATAAAAGTAGACATAAAAATTGTTCTATTTTTATTTTCTTCCATTGTAGTTGACATATAGTATGATTTATATGATTTTTTTAGACTATCTTTAAATATGAGTGGCAGTTTTTTATTCACAAACATTATAGGCATTCAGTAAAATAAAAATCATGTTTATGCGAATTATGTTATCTAAACTTCAAATAGTTTTATACTTTCATTATAAATCCTTAACAGTGTTTCAATTCGATATATGTAATTATCTGTGAATGTAAGAAGTATGGCGTGGTTTGCTTGAAGCATTGTTTAAAAATACAGGATATTTTTAGAAGGCTTGCAATGCAGGAATCCACTGTCATTATAGGCAGATAAATAAATAAATGAGTGAACAATAAATAATTCAATATTTTTCATTTTATTTTTTTATTAATTTTATCATTATTTATTTATTTACCTGAATTTTATTTCAACTGTGGATGGTATTTATTCCAAAGGTCTTTTCGAGTAGATAACCGATCATAAGTGGAGAAACAAATCCTCTTTCTAGGCTGTCAATTGTAAAGTGACTTTACAATTAACAGTTTAGAGAGAGGGTTTGTTTAAATAATACAAAAAATATTGAATTATTTATTATTCATTTATTTATTTAGCCACCCATAACGACTGTACATTCCTGAATTGTAAGCCTTCAAAAATATCTTTTTATATGGGAATATGTTCTGGACGAAACGATGCATGATATTTGGAGACTTGTAGCATAACGTTTTCAATAATATTTACTTCGATACTTAGTTTTTGTACAATCATTTATATGGATTACTTTTAGTGGTTTTAGTCAGAAATTATTTCATAAGTATCTTTTCTTTTATTTCATAAGTATCTTTTGAAGTAATGTTGTGAGAAAATAAAGATGGTTCACTTCTTTGAAAGTTTCTATTATAATGTGCATCATTAACAATAGTACGGAATAACTGTAGATGAATTTATACGTAAACATTTATTTCTTGTTTTCATTTGGACGAAGTAGGTACAGTGTTTTGAAAAATTTTGACATTTTAAAGTTTTTCGCATAATCTTAATGTAAGAGATGAACACAGTGAAAGATTCCATCAGCATATTTCAATGACGGATACACGTTTTAAAGGGAAATGCGACTCTGGTATGTTGGCAGACTACCGCTATGATATGAAAAGTGGATGCTACTTAACAGAAAAAGGTTAAATAGACAAACGTTGTTTGAACTGACAATTCTGTGATTTTTGTCCATAACCAATAATAATCGAATATGATTTATAGTACATATAAACAGTAACTAATCAAAGTAAATAAATGATACATTTCGTATCAGGATACTTTTCTTACACAGAAACAGGTTTTATGTGGCATGCACCTTTTTAACTTGTAATTAGTTGAGATTTATTAAATGTTTGTCTTAAGTTGAAACTATACTATTGCTTGTATTTAGGGTACCATATTATTATTTTATGCTAAATTCCTTTTTACTGTAAGACGGCATACCAAGGTACGTTCTTTCAATCATGTATTCAGTGTTCGAGAGTTTAGTACTTGGAATGTGGTTATTATAGCATGTTCTATGAGATTAAATCTTCCTTTCCAGAGATAGTGTAGTATATGTTGTCAGAAGCACATCCGCCTAGATATTATTCCCTTTTTTGACAATCGACTGTTTATTTGTAAACTAAATATTTATCATATATATATATATATATATATATATATATATATATATATATATATATATATATATATAAAGCTGAATGGCTGTGTGTATGTGTCTAGTCACGAATAGGCTCCTATATGGTTGACTATTAAAAAAACCCTGATTACATGTAATGATAGAAGATGTATCGAGACACAGGAATGGGTATGTTTGATCCTGCAGAACGATGGTTCATTAAAATTGTGGGGTCTGCGTTCAAGCTTGGTCCACAAAGTATAGAAAGAAAAAAAAAATTAAAATTAAAAAAAAAAACGTTTACAAGTGTTTTTGATATAGATGTACATAAGAATACTTTGATAAGTATGTTTTAACTTAAATACGGATCGTATAATAATATTCTGGTGTCTGCGTTCGCTTCTGGCCTCCATAGAATGGAAATAGGCACAGACTTTAATAAAGCCTGTTCATATCTATCTGCGTAAGTATACTTTGATAATTATGTTTCAGTTTGAAGAAATATGGTATAATAAAATTATGGGGTGTTCCTTCGCGCCTGACCTCCATAGAATGGAAATATGTCACAAAGTTAAACAAGGTGTTTTAATATAGATCCAGAGAATATTGTGAACAGGTATGGTATAATAAATTATGGGGTTTATCTATTTTATTTTTACTTTTATCATATTTTGCTTTGGTTTTGATACCCCAAAATTCGAAGCTACCTCTTTACAGCCCTTCTTTTTCATAACCTATCATACTTTCATAAATCAGAGTCCATTTTCTGTAGGCTGTTTTTGAACCCAGTCAACGACGGGATCTTTTGCTAGTATATATATATATATATATATATATATATATATATGAATGGAAATGTATAAAAAAGAATACGGCGAGCATAAAAGCTTATAACTTTTCTTTATTCGTTTCAATTGGTGACGTGCAAGAATACAAAATAATATTACGAAAAAAGATAATAAAATCTTTTTTAACGGTACTGATGCTACTGTTAACGTATATTATTGGCAGTATGGATGGAAATAGTGTTATGCTTATCGTAAATGTATATGTGCTATGACCCATTTTTATAGAAGTTCAAAACAGTTTATGACAGATTGAGAAAGAAAATATTCTTTAAAAGGAGAAAGTATATTCGTTATTAAGTTATCAAAATCGTCTGCGACATTTGTAAATCAATAGATTGAATTGTAAAATAATTAGAAAAAAACAAAACTGTCAAATCACTTCAATGCATGAAATTACGCTGAATTTTATCTAAATATTTAAACATTGCTTTTTTAACAATAAATCTATAGATAAATTATAGGCTTTTAGGCCGCAATGAGATTGCACTTAAATTAAATATACATATTAATTTAAGTACAGTCCAAAAGTTAAAAAATAAACAAGAAGTTAGTGTTTTTAAAACGACTTAAAATCTATTAAAATCCATTATTCTTAAGCAACTTTTTCCAGAAAGATAAAAAGCTTTTATTTTATTATATGCAAAAAATTTTAAACCAAATTTTATTTCGTCTAAATAAGATTTCATATGATTTGCTATAAGAATATGCAATCATATCATAAGTACGTGAATTTCGAATAATTCCAATTGTTTATATTTATGGATTTGGGTAGCGAAATTGAAAAACATAATGATAGTTTTAAATTAAGTACGGAAGCCTGGAGGGGGACTAAATAAACTGTATTTTCGAAAGCGATATATATATAGAGAGAGAGAGAGAGAGAGAGAGAGAAATAAAAAGGAACAAACCGTATTATGTGTTCATCAACGTTTCTTCTTTATTTCGAGACTTCCTCTGGATAATACGGTTTGTAACTTTTGATTTCTCTATTTTTTCGGAATACTATTTCCATTATTTTCATCATCATCATCATATATATATATATATATATATATATTACATTATATTGAAATAATCCTCATGCAAGCTGAAATGTTATAGTCGGTATGCTTTTATTATTTTTTAATTTTCCCATATTTTTTAACTCGTTGTTTTTAAAGGACATGTACATCTTTGAAATTTATGACTATAATAAATTGCGGTTTCACATAATTCCATACTCAGACAATTCTAGCATTGGTATAAACATATGCATATATATACATATATATATATACATATATGTATATATATATATATATATATATATATATTTGTTGCTTACATTACCTCCGAAGTTAAGCAACGATGAGGCTGACCAGTACCAGATGGGTGACTATTTTGGGAATGCTAGGCCTCGTTTGTATGGGAAACAACTCCTACATCTTGTATCACGGTTGGACCCCCATATGTGAACGCACAATAAATTACCAAAAGAAATTATCGTATTTTTAGCAAAATGCGAAGTTATTTATCGATTTTTTATTTTTTCTGGTACAGATTCTTACTAAGCATTTCCTATTTAATGGTGTATTAGCAATATTAGCCCCACTGAAAGAAGATTATTAATTTATTTTTTAAAGATTTAAAAGTAAATCATTAGCAAAAATAATGAAAATATATATTTTTGTGCTAACCTGAAAGGTAATTATTAGTATTATTAATGTATTCATCGAATTTCACACTTCAAAACGCAAAAGATGAAAAATAAACATATCTTAACCTTAAAATCTGATAATGCGTAGTTTTTTTTTTTTTTTTTTTGGTTCGTCGACAGTCTTCACTTTCTTTATACAATACAATATATTTTGTTCATATTCGGATAATCATTTCACGTATATTTGTTCCCACAAAAAAGAAGGGGGTAGGCAAAAAATATACATATGCATATCGATTAGGAGAAAGGTACAATAATATAAAGTTCATTATTTACTTAATAATCGATGAAAATTTCGTATTGATTGAATACTTACATGAATTTTTGTAGATTTTTAAAGAAAGACCTCGTCGAAAAATACTTACTGTCTCTTTTCTTTTATCAGATACAGTGACAAATGTAATAACGTACAACATTTCTCGCATAATAAAACAATACAAAAGTCTATTAATTCACTATCTCTTTCTTAAACAGGACGGAGATATCCCGCCAACACAGGAATGCGCTCAGAATGGGGAACATATCTCTCCCTCTTCAGCTTCTTCTGTCTACCTCCATGTTCTAGGGGAAGTAACTCTACTGGTGTATTTAGAAACAAGTATACTTCAAGATGTTATTCTCCACAAGATGTTATTCTTCCATTGTCTATGTTTGCCTTTGCGATACAGGCGTCCCGCTTTCTCTGTTTTCTTTTTAGTTTGTTAGAATCACACACTCTGCAATTTGTGGTTCGGGTCAATTGGGATTACTAGTACTAACTATCGTGTGTACGTGTGTATTTCAAATTTGTACAAGGAAGTTATCGCTTATCAGGTCCCGAAACCAACTCGAGAATAATAATTGATACGTATCAGATGATCGGTAAGATAACACCTTAAAGATCGATAATTGTTAAAATTGGGTAAAACTGATTATTTAAGAGAGCTCAACAAGATTTTTTTGAACATTGAAATAAAAAAAACGTCAATGCTGTAGTAAGCTGGTAAGAAGGCCCGAAATATAGAGTTCCACAGGTCGACAGTTCTAGGAAATATTTTTCATGTAATTTGTATTTAGTTTAAGACACAGATAGGGATTATGGTTGAATTATTGCCAGTTGTTGTATCTAGAGATGCATTTGTTTCAAACGTTTTACACGGGGAACTCTACATTGAAGCTAAGTCAAGCACCTGTCATCAAAATAACGACAGAGTAAAGATAGGATCGCAATGTTTCTTCTGTGGGAAAAAACGTTTGTAATGAGAAAATTACGTAAATTTCCAAACCGGTTTCCTATTTTGTCACTTTAGAAAAAAGTGCTCTAGGCAGATCGATTATAAATTTTATAATAGAAAAACAAGCAACCCTGTTAAAGATAAACCTGGAACACCATCGATTAATTTACCTACAAACCGCTTTTATATATTCACTGCTGTACATTAATATCTAATTGTGTTCTGTTTTAAAATCTACTTTTGCCCAATTAGTAACGTTTCTGTATGTGCGGCTAAGTTTTGCAAACTAGCAAATACTGATAATAGTATAAACTACTCTGATATGTAGTCGCAAACCCCTTCGATATTTCTCATATGACATTTTATGACGTTAAATATACATGGATACTATTCCTCGTATAGTTGCTTTATTCTGGCTAACTTTTTGGTTCCATTATTTTATATTTCTAAGTATTTAGCTACATATGATTTGCTACTGTCCTTTTTGGCGTGTGCATAAAATACTACTTTTTTATGATGTCATTCTGTTTTTTTAGTTCTTTAATAAAATGATTGCCATATTTTCGTATTCAGTTGCTGCTATGTTTATTCCGTGTTTATAATAGTGCCTTTATTCGTCATTGTTTTAGCCGTATATTTTATGAAAATTATGTTCATTGTCTTTTTACTGGCGTTATTTCTACTTTTTGTATTATAATATTTCTTTATATCTCCCCTCTTTTTCTCTTTCCATTTCGTTAGTGTTGCAGACTCAGAGATAATACTTTGTCTTGAGCTGTCCTCATTGTTTTCTTTGTACTATATTCTCATTATTTATATAGGTGTTGACAGGAATGACCGGAATCTTTATTTTTAGTGTATAATTATTTTATCTGTGCATTCTTCCTTTCAATCATATATCTCACATAATATTGCTCATTTGATCGGTTTATCTTAGAAATTATGCATTTCTCCTTTGTACATTAGAAAAGTGGAAATTTGGTTTGGTTGTTTCATTTAGGACATATCAACCTTTTAGAGGTGATTTTATGCTTAATCAGGTGAATTTTAAAAAAGTAAATTCTGCTTACCATTCTTTATATTTATTCATGATTTTGGTTTGGTTGTTTTATTTTACAATATATTATTTCAGTTTATTTAATACCGAATTCACTAATTCGGAAGATGGTTTATGCTTCAGTTCATTATATTTTAAGATATCTTCTTGCTATATAGATCAGTTGTTTTGCTTTACGGCATATCAACTATTTTCCGGACATGTAATGCAAGATGGTTTCGAACAGTCAAGAAAGCAAGATTCATTAAGTCATTTGTTGTAAAGTTTAGAGAAAACTGGAGCAACCTCAGTAGAGGATTTTTTAAAGCACAGCCGGGATGAAATCGGGTGCACATGTTTTTGAGGGGTCTTGGTTTTTATGATACCCTGTAACTGGGCGACATTCATATAATCTAGTGTGGTGTCTGTCCGCAAAGGAAAGTCAAGGAGGGAGTTGTGTACTGGGTCCCATGTGGAGTTTGAGGCAAATCGACTGGCAAGCATGCTAGCCTTCTCGGTGGTCGTGAAAACAACCTCATGATTGTTTAATAGTGGAGGAATCGTACACTGCTCATTATTTACTACACTGTTGTGGATTTTCCAAAAATCACGGGTTCCTAATTTCTGTGCTTCGATGCATTTTCTGTTGGCTTCTGTGTAGTCTCTCTTAGCTGTCGCTATTTCTCTCTTACAATTACTTCTAGCTTCTATGTACTTCTGTCTGTTTGAACTGAACTTATGTCAGTTAAATATGCGGTACGTATGCTGCCGTTGAGTTATGGCAGCTGCACAAGTAGAAGTCAAACATTGGGGTCTCATTTGCACACTGTTTAGCAGAAAGAAAACAGATATTTTCCCATAAGGCATCTCTGATGAGATCACTGATGATTCCCTGTCAGCCTTTTAGTAATACCTCGTTGTTTTCAGCAATGGGTCTTCAGTTTTGGGTCGAGAATTTAGGGCGATTTCTACCATTATCACAGCGTGATCAGCATTCCCGAGTGGACTGTGACCATTGGTTATATAATCATCGGGAATAGTGATCAGAAATAGAGCTAGAAGTGATGAATGTAGATCTTTCTGGTCTGGGAAACGTGTCGGAAATGTAACAGTCTGTTATAAGAATTGAGATATAGAGAAGCTATATTTTGTGCTACCAGCTACATCTGTGTAAGTGAAGAATCCAAGCCAGTTACCGTGGTGGACATTGAAGATACCAAATACATGTAGTTGTGCGCTAGTATCGAGGGAAAATGCTATATCTATCCTGTCAGAGACTTTGTTTATTAGGGTACACTCCTGGGTCGAGGGATAGTGGTATATAAAATACAAGAAGCTTATATTTTGTTGCATGTTAAGTCTGAAGCCATAAAGGCCTGGTCGTCTGATGCTTGTTTTGCTTTTCTAGTCAGGGGAAGAGTGTTACGAATATAGGCTCTAAGCCCGTTCATATGCCTGTCTGAGTCCTTACTGGTGTGGGAGATAACCTGGCATGTTAAAGTAGTTAGAGGGAATGGAAGAGTGTAGGTTAGTTTCACTCAATGCTAAGATAGCCAGGGTATTTACTAGGAGAAATGACTCGACATCATCTAAATTAGTTCTAATCCCGCGGATATTCATAAATGCAATCCTTGAGGGAGGAGCAAAGTTGGTCTTCTTTGGGATTGCGCCTGGTTAAAACGTAATTTTTGCTTGAACTGTCATTTCATTTTATTTAATTTAAAAGCTTACGTATGGGTGAGTGAGCGGTGCGGGAAAAGTGGTTATGCAGAATATAAGACATACAATACAAGTAAACCATCAGCTGACACCTGATCTACAAGATTGTGGCCCCAGGAAAGCCCACCGCACTGCAATCATAACGATATTATACAACTGTTGATGGAGCAGCCGCTCTAAGCGCTGCCAAAGAGTTAGGGCACCTGTACTATCAGTCCGAAACCGCAGGCAAGTCATGGGATCATGTGACAGTTCCTGGCTACGGTTTCCGACTGATAGTACAGGACCCCTGAATCTTTGGTAGCATGTAGAGCGGTAGCACCATCAACAGTTGTGTAATATCTAACATCAACGTAAATTGCGATATATTCGAACAGTCAACGAGTTGGTCGAGTTTTAAGAGGTTAGTCTTCTTAACCTGAGGTCCCGATTTCGAATCTCCCTTGATTCAGCCGCTCTGATGAGTTGTAGACGACGAAACACGTGTCAATGGATAATTATATTTTAAAAACAATATATGTGTCGCTCCTCATACGGAGGTACGTAAATGGTTAAAGGGAAAATTATTCCCAACTCTCATTTAGGTAAAAATGCACTTTCGTAACTAATTGAATCCATACAAAACGTATCCCAAAAACCGAAACAAATAACATCTACGTAAATTGCAATATATCTGAACAGTCAGCGAGTTGGGCGACTAGCAAGAGGTTAGGCTTCCTACCATGGGGTCCTGATTTCGAATCTCGCTAGATTCAGCAACTTTGATGAGTCGTAGACGACGAAAAACGTGTCAATGGATATTTTTTTTTTACAAAGGCATCACCACATTATCAAGGCCCAGAGGCCACTCAAGGATAAGGGTTTAATAGTGTACAGTAGAAATTGGTCAATATAGTAATCATTAGTAATGAAAATTTGGCAAATTTAATAACCTATATGGAACGGCCCATCAAGAACTTATTTACTTTAGACTTGAACACAACCATATTGTAGTCAGCCGGAAAGCAGGAAAACGGAAGACAATTCCACAGGCGTGCAGTTCTAAGAAAGAAGCTTTGTTCATGGAATCTACGTTTAGGTTTAGGCACAGATAAAGAGTGGGGGAAATTATTGATAGTGTTTACAGCTAGACGAGTGTTTCTTGTGAAAGTTTGGCGAGGGGGGACCATAGATTGAAGCTCAGTTGAACACTTTCCATGAAAATAACGATACATCAGAGGCAAACTCGCAACATCTCTTCTGTGAGATAGAGGTTGCAAGGAGGAAAAAAGGACATCTCCTACGAGGCTACGAAGTCTATTTTGAACTCTATCAAGGCAGGACAAGTCCTTTCTAGCAGCTCCTGCCCAGATGTGGCAACAGTATTCCATCCTTGGACGTACCTGGCTCTTATATAGATAGAGAATAGCATCAGCAGTGAGATATCTACTGGATCAATAGAAAGATCCCACCATTTTTCCAGCGGCCTTGGCAACAGATTTGATATACGTGTTCCATTTAAGATCAGGAGTAATGGTCAAGCCCAGAAGCTTGTCAAAACTTGAATTATAATTGAATTATATTTAATATATATATATATATATATATATATATATATACAATAGTTTGATTGCTGTAATTCCCCTCTGAACCAAACTACCGTAGGTTTGCAACAATAAATGCCACAAAAAGTGTATTATTTCGAGACTATTAGTCAAAATAGTATGTAACTTAATAGCACCTTTTTAGACACATTAAGCCGTTATAATAATATCCCACATTTCATCCCAGGAGCAATATCATCACAAAGGCAAATATTTTTAGAGATCGTAGTTTGTATTTTTACCTCTAAATAACCAGTTCTCTATCTGCCCCCCATTCTCAACCGGAACGATTTCTGTATGGTTGTCAGATATGGGAGTTCACCCTTATTAACTGTCTCATATCATCAAAGACATACTATGATCATTCCATTTCCCAATTCCAAAATAATTAATCTTGACTTTACACATTCCGCCATATCTCATGGGCGGAGAGCTGACATGACAATTCGTTCATTCCAGAATCTAAATACGAACAAAAACGAACGCTACGAATATTTTTCAAATGTGAAGTCACTCTCTACAAGAGGCATTCGTTTTAAATTACATAAACGAAATAAAACATGTTAACTAACTGCGACAAATCGAGATATGTCCATTAGTTAAGATTTTTTTTTAATTTTTTACATTAAATATACTGCAGTAGTTTGTTTTTATACAGGTACGTTACCGTGCGAAACTGTTTGAGTTTACATAGATCATACATATTGATTAATACTGTGTCTGGCATATCAGTACATGCTAATAAGACATTATTTAATCGTCTTTTAATCTGGATGAATCTTTCCTTAATTTAATTATGATTAATTAATATTCTTGTTTATACGCTAAATAATATTTTTGTTTATACGCTAAATAATTCTTCTTATAAAGTTACGCTACCGTGCCAAATCTTTTGTGTTTAAATAGATCGTACATGTTAGTATTAAATACTGTTTTTCGACACATCAGCACAGACTGATTAACCATTATTGCATCTTTTATAATGTTAGAAAAATCTTTCTTTTCTATTGAAGTATAATTGAGTAAAATTCTTCTTTATACGCTAAATAATATAGCAAAGATCTGGATTTTGTCGAAATCCTACACAGTCAACTATACTGCTTGACTCCATCATTTAATCATATATACCTGCAAAATCTCCTTTACGCTTGCTATTCCTGAATATTCGCATAGTGTGCGTCTCTGAGAGTCTGCTTGCGTGTGTGTACGTGTGTGCGTGTGTTCTTTTGTATGTGTTTGCGTGCGTGCGTGTGTTTTGCGTGTGTTTGTGTGTGTACGTCCGTGTCTGCTTGCTTGTGTGTATGTTCGAGTGTGTATGTTTTTTGTGTATGCGTGTCTCTGTTTTTGTCTGTGCGTATACATGTGTGTATAGGTGTGTTTGTGTGTGTGTTTGGGTGCGCGTGTGTGTGCGTGTGTGTGCCTGCGCATGTGTGAGGGTGTGTCTACGTGGGTGTGGTGAGTGTGTCTGCGTGTGATTGCGCGCCGTGCGTGTGTGAAGGGGTGCGTGTGCCTGTGCGAAAAAATAAGTTGGCTAAAAGAGAATATCTTTTTAATTAAACCAATCCATTAAAGTAGTAGAAGCTCTACCAAGGTAAGAATAGCAATTAATAAATTAAATTAAAAGATATAAGAAAAAATTGCATGTCAATGTGTCCAACACCCAGATCCTAAAGAATGAGATAGAAAACTAAAAGTGTTAGTATATGAAGGGGTAGATCGTAGGGAAGAAAGAAAAAAGATGAAAGACAAAGTACAATTGAAAAGAAAGATATTATAAAATAGGCGGATTAAAAGGAAAAAGAAAATGTAAGAAAAAGACAATAAGTAAAAAGAAAATATATAGTCTAATCAAGGATTATTAAAAAAGCAATCCAGGTGTGACAATAGTAGAATATATGTTGAACTGAAAACAAAAACACCAACACAATGAATTTTGCGGAATGCTAATTCTTAATAGAAGTCGTGGTGAATAGATAAATATGAACCTTTCGAAAATTAGCTTCATTGGAAAGATTTTTAGATTAGGTAATCCTCAATCGAATCGTATAAGTAATAGATTTATTAGGAAAATCATCTAGAATAAACTTCAATGTAAAATTCTTTGTAAAAATAGTTTTCGAATTCATTCAAAATGTCTGGAATTGATCTGTTGATGCCCCGAGGGGTAAACCCAAAGCAGTAGATATGGTGTGTAAATCCAAAAAGAAGTCACATATTAGTGATCCTGTAACATGATCGTCTTGAGGGAGCGACCCCCTCTATGGGTAGGTTTAGACGCCACGGGGACCTGATGAACACCTGGTAAATATGCTAAGATTGCCTTATTGATCCCGGACAAAGTCAGGTATTACAAATACTTGAATTAAAACAGATATATTTTATTGTTGAACGAGATTTGTACTGGTTAACCTGGAAAACACTCGTTCTGAATGATAGGTATTTACCTTGGTGTCGTGTGAATGGGATTTCATTTTTGGTTTCAGATTACACAACTGGTAATATTGGGGAAGTGCAGACACGTAAATGTATCTATGGTTATCGCAAATACGTGGCTGGCTTTTATTGGTTCAGCAGATCCACAGGCCCCAACCCGTGACCTTAGTATAAAAAGTCAATACCCGCTCGGATTCGACAGATTTTGTTCCGAAATCTAAAGAAAGAATAAGCTCCTAACGTCTGACGACCCCCTCTCTGCCACCCTGATCAGCATTCAGTGACGAACAAGAGAAATTGATGAAACGTGAAATGTTTTAGTAACTGAATGTTGTACACATGTAAAAATAGATCTGTATCTTTTGTAAAATTAACTTTTAGTTGATAGAAACCCTGATTTTGTCTGTCTTCCTTCCCGGCGCATGCAAAGTTTGTGTTTGCTTTTCAGCAGAATTCAACACGGAGACGTTGAGAATTTAATGTAGAGGCCTCCCGATAGACCTGTCATCACGATCCACAACTTCCGAAGAAGATAGAAGTCAGTTGCTTGACCTGAGAACGGGGGATCCGACCACAATCGATCCAGGCATTCGATATGTGCGGGTATATGAAAATAGCTTTTAACAGTGTAGCATGCATTTAAGAGAAAGTGGTCACTAGAAGAACATTATATATATATATATATATATATATATATATATATATATATATATATATATATATACACTTCAACATAATGAAACAAATTAGATAACAGATTAGTGTATCTAGCAGTTTCAAATTTATAAAAAATATTATTATAAGGTAATATTTATATAAGACAATCCCAGCCAAAGAAAAATTGCTGAATATAATAGATAGAGCAAATAATTGCAATTAATATTTTCCAAAGGTAAAGTGACTAATGAAGTTTCAACGAGTTTAATACAAGTGTGCTCAATACTGGGCTAAACTTTTTTATGAGAAATATCGTCTGACGTTGTCCCTATTCACTAGTAACTGGATTGAAACATACTCATAAATGTGTAGCGACATATTAATGCTTACGTAAAAACAAATAAAAAGTATGTATGTATGCATGTATATATATATATATATATATATATATATATATATATATATATATTATAACGGAAGGAAGGTTCATCCGCTTTTTAGATATTTATGTAAAACATCTAGATAATCTTGATCACTATTTTTAGTCTTTTCTTTTCTTTAAAATAAAGTTGAATAATTTCGCTGAATTCATAAACTTGTAATTCTCTCTGAAAATATCAAAAACAGTTACAAACAAATAAATATAAAATAGATAAATTGTACAATATTTAATCAAATAAATAAATACACGTACATACACATATATTTATGTTCATCCATAACGTGCACGCACTATAATTAACTGTCCACACGTATGAATAATACCTGTCCGTGAACATATAAGATCATGCTGATTTCAAAAAAGAAATATTTTGAATTCTTCTTTAAAAAGACTAAGAGAACAATGCTTTTTATTCAAACTGCTGTGTTATATCTGCTTTTAATCTAGTTCGTGATAAAAATCGGAACTATATAATCAGCCGCGTCTCATCATTGATAAAAGCACCTTGTTCGCCTGTAAGAAATCTGTATTTACAATTTTGCTGATAGACAGAAATCAAGAAGATGCATGAAATTATATTTATAAAATGATCTTATATCTTTAGGTGGCGATACTTTTACTCTGTACCCGCATCTTTTGTGAACAGATGGGGTGATAAAAGTCCGCGTGTTATGTTTTATGGTAGGTCACCTGGCGTTTTCCGGTCGTAAAATACGCTTAAATATAATATCGTGATTTATGCAGATCTCGTATTTATTATTATAGAGTCAATTGTCTAATAGCTATTATATTGTACCCAATATATATCAATGATTGCAAAAGTAACAAAAATCATGTCTTGAGTGCTATCAGCCAGAACGCAACCAAACATTTATCACTCTATTCGTAGTCGCTTTTGTTTGAACTAACGTTAGCTGAATAAGTAATAGTTGAAATTAAACCCAATTTAAGGTATAAATGCATATATTTGCGCATGCGTACTAATAAAATGCATGGACGATTGACGTCTGCTAAGTTCAAGGTTTTTTTTTTTCAATTTTCACTTCTTCAGCATTAATTTTTACCCGTTAAAAACCTGTTCTATAAGGTACTGACTAGTCGCAAGTTTTCTATCCACGCAATACTTAACGAATAACTGCCTCATTTTCCTTCACTCCGGATTCTTTTATCTCCCTCAAATCTCGCCCAGTCACGTGGGCTTATCATGTTTTCCACGTATTCTAACATAAAACCAGGATGGAATACTGCTGCTATATCTGGGCAGGTGCTGCTAAAAGCAGCCTATCCTGCCTTGACAGAGTACAAAATAGACTTCGTGGCTTAGTGGGGGATGCCCTTTTCTCTTCCCTGCAACCTCTCTCCCACAGAAGAGACGTTGCAAGCCTATCTTTGTTTTATCGTTATTTCCATGGCAGGTGCTCGTCTGAACTCCAATCTCTGGTTCCCCCTCGCCAATCTTTTACAAAAACACCCGTCTTGCCGAATCCACTGTCAAAAACTTCCCCCACTCTTTATCTATGCCTAAATCAAAACGTAGATTCCATGAACAACGCTTCTTTCTTAGAACTGCACGTCTGTGGAACTCTGTTCCGTCTGCCTGCTTCCCTCCTGACTACAACTTGGATGTCTTCATGTCCAACGTAAACAAATTCCTGATGAACCGCCCCCTTAAGTA
The DNA here is from genome assembly GCF_053919585.1 of Euprymna scolopes. NCBI lineage: Eukaryota > Metazoa > Mollusca > Cephalopoda > Sepiida > Sepiolidae > Euprymna > Euprymna scolopes. The sequence goes on along the minus strand of NC_136491.1, from coordinate 139,357,357 downwards.
GACACTTGAAATATTCACACTAACGTACTGTACTTACAATAACCCTTATCTCTGAGTGGCTTCCTGGCCTTGATAAGTGGTGACCACCTTGTAAAAATAAAAAGGTGCACTTCTTGCGTTTTCTCTTTTTTCTTTTTTCCATGTGCGAGTGGCAAATAAAAACACATAGAGCCTTTTTTTTCGGTCAGGCAGCTTGTGATTACTAATACACAATCCATGATCCTATAATCACACATGAAACATTCAGGAGGCTGTCTTTCATGGTGTGTATTTCCTTTCAGTTGTACAGCTAATGGGTCCCCATTAGAAGTATTATCAGAAGAGGCATAACCTTCATTCGTACTAGGTGTCTGTTTACATCGTCTCTCTTTAATTGTCATTAATCGATCACTTGCGTCAGAACAGACCGTCGCGGACCCGGTCCCCTATGAGTCGTAGATCTTTTACATGATGTAGTATGCCACTGCTATATTCTGTACACTGGTAATTCGAACCATGCGTTCGACTTTATATTTTGTAGCACATCGTCCATGAGGAGTTTTTACCCACACTCGGTCATCCGTTTGAAAGACAGCCCGCTGTTGTTTGTGTTCCGATGCTGATATTCCATTAACTCATTTTAGTCGTATGCAGTACCGATACACCATATTAACAGATGATGTAGTAGGGGGAACGTCATCCATTGGCGTGATATTTTACCAATACACTGCTTCTTGTGTAGTACACGCTTTTCTGGTGGCAGTCCGTTTTACAGTGATATGGCAATGATAAAAAGGGACATATGCACAGCGTAATCGAAGTAGGAAGTTCGATTCATTTAGAAACGTGTTTTTAAAAGCTGTTTCGAAAAGCAGTATAATTATCTGTGAGAATTTATGTGGACAAACCCCACTCATAGAAGAGCATCTCCAGTTGGTTGACTTAACTAGTCGCATTTTGTCGAGGAAGGCGTTGCCAGATAGTAAACCGAGCAGAACCACAATCAATCAATGTCAAAATATGAGCACGTTTCAATGGGAAATATCCATTGCTAGCCTGCGCTATGTTGGTTAACATTCAAGGCACCCTCTGACTAGGTGATATCTCGATCGAGTGATACTCTTCACATTTTCTGAGAATGGTTTTCACAGCCGCCTTAGAAACCCTACGATCGATCTGTTTCGAAATATAGAGTGTCCATCTCAAACTAGGATGACCGCTGTGTTGGTTAACAATCATTATCTGGTCAAGCTTAACTAAGCTCATGGAAATATATATGATGTTAGACTGTATCATACCTGGTGGCGAGACGTAGTATCGCAACTACGTGACATCAAACTGTCGTGAATTTCTGGCCAAAGTGCATTGAGCATGCTGCTAACTGTGTTGAAATATAAAGAAATATTGAACCACTAAACGTCGCTCGTTTAAATAGTACGATTTCCATGTTCGTAGTTCTTCAACTTTCTGAGTTAAAGATAAGGGTCATTACTTTTGGGAGGACCTTGATATATTACACTATTTATAATTTCTTACTCAAACCGACAGCATTTTACGGCTGTACGATCAATGTATTGTATATGGTTTCTTCGTTTAAAACTATTCCGATATTAATGATGTCCGCCGCTAAAGATCTACACGTTTCAACTGGACGCTTCTATCGCACCCACCGTATAGTATCGACCTGGCCTCGTTCAAGTACTACTAGTTTGGGCGTCTGAAAAATGCATTATGTCAGCAGTCTTTCTCCGATAACAATGCAATAGTTGCAGTTGCGAATAACGGGACGCTTCGCCGGGCTCTGACTTTTATGGCCGAGTTATTAACACTATCGTTCGTCGCTAGCAAAAGTGCATTGGCAATGATAGTGTCTATCTAGAAAAAGAAATTATGTTGCACAAAAAGTGGGTTGTAGTAATAGCACCACTCCCATCTTCGTAGCTCTACAACTTCAACAACTGAAAATACGACGCATTAATTTTGAAACGGCATGCGTATATATATATATATATATATATATATATATATATATATATATATATATATATATGTATATATATATATATATGTATATATATATATAGAGAGAGAGGGGGAGAGAGAGAGAGAGATAAAATGCAAATATTTGTTTCAAAACTATATATACATATTTCAAAAGCGTACCAGTGGTTTCACTGCATTGAATCAACCACTAAAGGCTAAATTGAGTCAATATACTTCATCGGCGACTTGGAAACGGCCACACAATACGAACTAAACAGAGAACGTCTTTGAAATATTTATATATATAGTGTTTTGAAAGAAACAAGAAGTTGTATTTTCAGCTCTCACCTTTCATCTCCTGACACGCTATATATTAATATATCTCCTTTCATCTCCTGACACGCTATATATTAAATCCCCGAAACAGTGTTTCATGGTAAACAACTGATGATCCCTTGAAAAATAAAAAAAATAAAATTGGTATTATAGTAAATTCGAGAGAGTTGATGCAGTGATTGCAGGTGATTAAATAAGATTAAACTAGATTTTTTTTTTTTTTAACGAATGATAAAAAGTAAATTTTTATATGGTTTCAAATGTTAAAAACTTCAAAGACTATATATATATATATATATATATATATATATATATATATATATAAATATATATATATATATATAACGGTATTAGATTATTTAAAATTCCGATGATAATTGTGTTTTTAGTAGATTTGTAAATGTTTTTGCTTGTACAATTCGGTCGAAGATAAAAGTAAAAGACACCCAATAAAAACAAGAACGAATTTCTGCTGGCAAAACATTATCTGCGAATCAATAAACCACAGATTCGTACGTTATTATAAATTGCCGCAAATGGAAAACTCACATATAGATATAAAAACTACGAAGTTTAACAAACAAGGAAGTTTGTCAACACCTACTTGTTATGTTTCTGGCAATAAAACGAAATTATAAATTACGTACTATATTTTACCTTTTCCTTGCTCAGCCGAAACAGCAAATTTTAAAATAAAATGTGTTAAAACATTTTTTGTTACCTCCCCTAAAAAAATACAACAATCAAATCAATAAGAAATTGAAATAACAAACTGAATAATAAACGCTTAAGTGGACGTTATCTTGGTGAAGACGTGACACAATTCGAGATGCATTATTGATTATTCGACAGCGGTTTTCTGCAATTAGAGTGAGAAACACGTTTTGCCTCCATTTTAAAATATCTTCTAAACAACGTAAAACACTACGTTGAAACCCGTGTATATATACATGCACACACACACACACACACACACACACACACACACACACACACACACACATATATATATATAAAATTTTGGAAATAATTTGGAGGTAATAAATTAGGAGTTAGTTTACAATTGTTTCAAAGGTAATTTCTATGAAACATTTACTGACATACTCACTATTATGTGGGAGTATCAGTAAGCTAAACGTTATATTCTACTTTCTATTTGATTTTATTTCCACAACGGGCGGAAGTATTACTTAATAGACGGTATCAAAATAAATTTTTCCATCGTCACTGAAAACGATGGCACACGTAATTTTTTGCCGATGCTGAATACTTGGAGCCCAATTATATTTTAATAAAACATTTTATATCTTACCCTGTGTATTTGCGTATATATATATATATATATATATATATATATATATATATAAACTGAACAAAGTGCTCAATACTGTTTTAGAGCAAATATGCGTTTTATTTTTTATTACCGTATCTTTCTGTTAAGTTACATTATTGTTTCAGCTACCAGGCCGTGTTTTTGGCGTCTGTAACTTCCTCAGATTTTTACAGAAATGTTCGTTATCCATCATAACGAACATTTCTGTAAAAGTCTAAGGAAGCTACAGACGGCCAAAGAAAACGGCCGGGTAGCTGAAACAATAATGTAACTTAACAGAAACATACGGTAATAAGAAATAAAACGTATATATATATATATATATATATATATATATATATATATATATATATATAAGAGCAAAGAGTTAATAAAACATGTTAAAAACACTTTGAAAAATGGTTAAAAACATACTTAATTTGAAAAGGAGACATTAAATAAGTGGATAATCCTTAATCCGCGGAGTTTCGAAGAAATACTTTCCTTCTCATAAGGGGGTTGGAATTAGCAAAATGCGAGATCAGATTTTGCATGCAAAAGTATTTGATGAAACTGCAACTAAGTCAAAGATCTTAGTTGATAACAAAAAGTGAAGCAGATTGAATAGGTTGAAGAAATGGTGATTTGACATGAATGCAGAGTCTGCTGAAAGGTAGAGAATACAATGATGGTAAAATCCAAAAATGTTAATCCAAGAAAGTTAGTTAAATTTCCATTCGCACAATTAAATTCGGCTGCCGAGACAAAGTGTAATAAAGAAAAGTGAGTGAAGAAGAGGGAAAAAAGTTGAATAGTGATTAAATCTATATATATATAAGCGAAAATGTATGTATGTATGTATGTGTGCTTGTATGTCTGCTAAAAACTTTCGACAGACAGAACAACAAATTAACAAACTTGGTATGAAATTGAAGCCTGACCCTGCGGACGATAAATATCGAAATTTTGGATCAAACCGACTACTAGAAGTGGGTAAGCTAACCGTTTATCTTCAGAGGAGGGTAAAAATTGACATTTAAACGATATTTATACGTAATTTAATAAACGCTGAGTCATCACGTGACTTTGACGTAAGCAAACACTAATGGCGGTCTGTATATGAAAACATTGAATATGTTAAGAGTCTTTTATCGGTAAAAAGGCGACTATCATACACATCAAAATATTAACGTTCACGCTATGAAAACGTTACCAAAGTTATTAGCAGGTTAAAAATAGTTAGATGCGATAGTTAAACGAAAAATATCAAGCCAAAAATGTGAAGTAAAAAAAAAATACGCTTACAAAAAATATTAACGATCGATGTTTACACAAAAAACAAAGCCACACGCCATTTTCTTTTTAGTAACACTCTTTAGAGTAAGGAAGACGAAGTGTGTAAGAGCGAGAGAGAGAGACGCAAACAGAGAGAGCGAGAGAGAGACGCAAAGAGAGAGAGAGAGAGCCGGAAACAGAGAGAGAGAGAGAGACGTTAACTTTTTCATCTGTTTCCATCGTTCATTTTCCTTACGTTAGTTTTTTGTGTTTTTTTCGATGTTTTGATTACCCCCCTACCGCTTAATTAAAACGTTGTTTTGTTTTCTTACTTCGCTTATAACAATGCTTACATCGTCATCGTCGTCGTCGTAACGCTCGATGACTTTCAAACATCTTTCACTTATTCGCTTATAACAATGCTTCATTCTGGCTGGCCGATTTTATTTTCAAACTTCGCCTCAGGGCTTCGGCTTCGATCCTAACCCCGGTTTCTTTTTTATGTAACACCACACAGACCTACAAACACCCGGGCAACGCCGGGTACCCCTCGCTAGTTAAATATAGTTAAATATAAAATAGAAAAGAAAATGTCAAAATGACCCAGACGAGATTACGTTAAACGGCGTAAAAATATAAGTAAAAAAAAAGAGGTCAACTAAAATGTACAGATTATTACTTAAGAAAATATCAGCAGGAGTTATTAAAAGACAGTAAATGAAAAAAAGATGTTAAGGGGTGAGAATGGCCGGTATTTGCAAATTCCGTATAAAGTAAGTATGTAAGTAAATGCATATAGTATAATATAAGTAAAATATGCATACAGGATATGTGTAGCTAGATTGATAGATAGGAATGTTTAAACACTAAAAACGGTATTGCAGATAAAAACGGCCAAACAAAAGAATTAAAATAAAGGATTACTAAGTTATAAAACATTAAGAAAGTGTGTAGAAAAAAGGATAATGTTAAAGAAAAATATATATATCTGAAAGGTTAAAGTAATAACTATGTAATTTCAAAATTACCATAATTAAATTTGGACTTATGTTTACAGAAAGAGATCAGTTCGTTTTTAGAATTTATTATATTGTTACTTTGAGGGGAAGTAATTATAGTTATAGCTTCGGTTGTGGAGAGGCGCCTGGAGTATAGGACTTACTTTTTTTTATTACAGACCATTTGATTGAGTATGGGGTATTATTAGAAATAAGTTTTTTTAATCAAAGTGGTTAGAGAAGTTCATTGGTTATTATTAGAATTATGGTTGTTAAAAAAAGAAATGTGGTTTGATATTCTTTTCTTGAATTATGTTGAAGTAGCGCTGATGTATGTATGTACTTTATTAAAAGCTCGAGATCTGAAATTAATATTAATTTGCTAATTATATATATATACTTATATATATATTCATATATATATATATGTTTTGTTATATATATATATAAATGTCTATACGAGTGTATGCAAACATACATATATACGCACACACACATACACACACATATATATATATATATATATAATTTTAGCTTGTTAAAACGGGAAAAAATTTATAGCCAGCTTAGTGTTTGAAGCAAATTTGATGGTTATATCTTACTCTGTATATTTGCGCATATATATATGTGTGTGTGTGTGTTTATTATATATGTCTGTATGAGTGCATGCACACATACATATATACATATATATACATATATATATATATACACACACACAATTTTATCTTGTTAGAACGGGAAAATTATGGCCAGCTTAGTGTTTGAAGCAAATGTGATGGTTAAATATCTTAAGATTATGCTAATTATTTCATTAAGTACTACTCCCCATAAATCACTTACCATAACCGTTAGTTTCTCTACTCTTTTTCTCATCAGCAAGACTAATAGAAAATTCTATTCAATTCGACCGTGTGTTATGTAATAACTGTTCATATTAGAGAGCTTATAAATGTGTGAGATAGACAGGGTATATATATAAAGAGAGAGAGAGAGAGAGAGGGTACGTTTTAATACAGCTGGGAACATGTAATACACAATGAGACTCCCCTCTCTAACTTACCGACCTAAAGCTCTCTATATTGAGAACTCATGACGTCACTGCATGACAAAACACGTGCATCTCGATCCCGTTGCCCGAAACGCCTCACGTGTCTGAACATGCCTTGTTCTTCACATGTTTTACACACCTAATTTTTGATAAACCCACTTTACAAATAAGTATAACATTTTCCATTATTCGTTTTTAAATTCCTTATTTTATTTCATTTCATTAACAGAAACAAAATTGAATTATCACATTCTTTTTTTCAATAAACAGATATCTAACTATTGTATGTTAACTAAACAATGTTTAATTCTACATTACATTTTCAATAATATTTTGTATTATTTATTTTAACTTATGATCGACATTCTCAATTCTAATCCTAGCTTCGCAGGTTAGAATCTTCTGCTATCCTATCTCATATTTACTCACTTAGAAGAAGTAGCGACTTGTTCTTGTAACACGTCTTGTTTCCGAACAAAATATACCTTAAATAGGTATGCTTTAAATCGCTATTAATCTCTGGATGTGCTCGAAACGGATACTGAAATACAAAATTCGTTTCACTTTATCATAGCAAAGTTTCATACTAGATATGTTCCAAACTGATTTTATAGTTTCCGATTCGAAGTGTGACAGACTGAAAAACAAACAGAAAAATAAACTTAGTAAAATATAGAACTTTTACTTAATGTTGCTTTTCCAAATAAGGCATTTTGTCACTTAGCATAGGAAGATACGGATAATTATCCTCATTACATTTAAACTTAAGCATGATAAGAGACAGGGGAAAGAATTTCTCTAGCAATAGTTCAAAGAAAATCCGTTTAAGTAGAATATATTTGAAAAAAAATCAAATTATATTCACAAAGTGTGTTCAAATAACCTGTATTTAAGCCAGAAAATCTACGTTGATTGGCCAAATAATAAAACACATATTGCTAAGGACTGTAGTGTGTCTATAGAGACAATAAGTGCACAGTGATATCAGTGTGAGAACTGTACACACAATTATTTGCGAAAAGCTGAAGATGCGCAATATTTGCGCGAATACACCATTCATCAACTCCGTTCTTTGCCACACACTATTTGACAAAGATAAGCACGAAGACAATGCCTCATCCTCCCTATAGGCGGATCTTGCTCCACGTTAGTTTTGGTTATTCCTGAAGCTCACCGGAAAACCTTAGAAGCGGTAGTTATGAGAGATTTAAGTAGATGAAAGATGCTGTAATGAGGGTCATCAACACGTTCAGAACAGAGGAATAAAGTGGGGCGTTCCAGAATTTGTTGGAAGAGTACAACAAGTAGATTGCATACGGAGGAGATTACTTGTAAGAGGACTAGAGTTACATGTACCTACTATCAATAAAAGTGCCCATACGAAAAAAGTATGAAAGCTTATTGAAGCCACCTCGTATATATATATATATATATATATATATATATATATATATATATATATAATGCAGATATATATGGCAATGAAGCTATAGATAGTTTAGATATAGCTAGGAAATTTGTCAAGCTAAAATGCGCGCAATTGATTTAAAGACTGAATATCGGTACATATTGTCCCCATTTACTTTTATGTGGATACCTGAAAAAGTGTGTGTATATATATATATATATATATATATATATATATATGTTTGTTTGTTTGTTCACAATTTGATTAATATATACAAAACTTCCTGCTGAAAACGGTTATCTATATAAATTTTATTTACTATAAGATTTTCTATATAAATAAATAGCATCCCGATCAATATGTATACACTATATTGAAGGCAATGTACATAATAGAACTAATCTAATTTGCATATTATATTAAAGTAAATATTTTTAAATAATTCGCTCAATTAAAATTACTGATTATAGTAATGTAATTGATGTAATTTTTCTATTTAAGAGTATTATTTAAAGTTAATTAATTTAAATTATTTTAATTCAAGTTATATTGTACTATTTGATAAACTGGCACATTTTAAGTAATTTTCACTGATATTTCACTTCCGGTTATGAACGGATATAGTTTTTAACCAAATCGAGAGATATGGTGATAAAATGATTTGTTTTAATTATTTATTTTCTATAAATGTAAAAGTTACACATATTGATAAAAAAATAAATAATTAGGCTAAGGATGATTTATTTTTCGACGAAATATTTTAAATCGTTAGCCCTTTATTAAAGTCTCGGCTATAAATGTCGATTCATTATAAGGTGTGAGCACGTTTACCAAAAGGTTAAAATTTATTTCCTACGGACGATTTTAAAATCATTTTTCAACTATTTACTTGACTGTCTGAATTTTATTATCGTTTCTATAATACTTTGAAAAAGAAAACAAGGTAAAGTAATGCTTTTTATATCAGATATATTCCTACGCGTTTTATTTTTTTTTCACTTTTTTTTCTTCGATTGTCTTTTGAGAAAGATCTTATGTTTTCCTGTCTGGGTAATTGATCTAGTTGATAATATATATTTGTGTGGGGGAGTTTCGACGTCAATTATGGGTTTTTTCGGGGGGAGGGGGTGTCGCTTTATGTTTCAGCGTCACTCAAAGAAAAATAATTGCAAAAGTACAAAAATGCGGGTGTTTTTATCTGTTTAGTACTTCTGCAGTTTACAAACCGTGCTATTTTTTAGATATGATTTACAAGTGTAATTCAATTTTTGCCGTATCTTTTGTTTATTAAATTTTTATGTGAAAGTCCTTCCTTTATTAAAAATGGGGTACTTTTTATATAAAGCTAACACAACCAAGCATAGTTTATCCGCAAAAATCCTAATTTACATTTTTGGGAGCAACGCAAACTGAAAACGGACCTGTACAGTTTTTTTTTTCTACGTAATGTAGAACTTTCGTTTACAGTTTTACCAGTGGTACAAGAAATGTCGTTTACCCAGAAGTTTTGGTTTCGAACCTGTAATTACATAAATATTAAAAGAATGACAATTCGTATTGTGTAATACAAATATATCCGTAGAAAAGCTCGGGTAAATCGGCTAGTATATATATATATATATATATATATATATATATATATATATATATATATATATATATATATATATATGCGTACTTATATGTATATGTGTTAAAAACTGACGTGGTACCTTCTCATTAGCTATACCTCCTCCTCCTCCTCTTCCTCCTTCATTTTCCTTTCCCCTTTTCCCCCGGGTATGCTCATGACTTTCACTACATTGATGAAGAGTGAAGAATCGATTGAAAATATGTACTTGTAAAAAGTTTTTAAATTATTTTTCATAATATTATTATGCATTCCTGCACGTCACCAATAGAAAACGAATAAAGAAAATTTATAAGCTTCTATGCTTTTTGTATTCTTTTTTATACATCTCCATATGTATATATATATATATATATATATATATATATATATATATATATATATATATATATATGTGCGTGTGTGTGTGTATGTGTGTGTGTATACATAACCATGTCTACATCGAACGAGAGTATTGCGCCTATGTACCCACAAATGAACTTAGATTTAAATCGATCCAGACGACTATGTCTATACCAATAACTGTCTGTATAACTGGGTATATATGTGTGTATGGACGCACGTGTACATCCACGTGGGAGTTCGTATGTACATGGGGTACCAATGTATATCTGCACGTGCCTGTGCATACCTGCGTGAATGTGAATGTATATGTGCCCGCTGCCTGCCGTCCACATAGTGTGTAAGGGCGTGCAGCTGTGTATATATGTCGATGTATGTGTTCACGAGTATTGGTATCTGTATGTGCGTATGCGCTTGAATGTATTCGTGGGGTGCAAGTATGCCTGAATCAATATGCACATATGAGCCGTGTATAATCGCCTCCTTGGGGGCAGGGGCGTCGACGTGTGTATGTATCTGTATATGAGCGCATCCATGCCAACGCACGCGTACCAAAATTTTAGCACCTTAAAGAAAATTTGACGTAAGCGAGAGCAACGGGTGTGTCTACGCCTGCAGGCGCACATGTGTGCATATATTTGCACGCCAGGGCGGGGATGTATGTGTGCATGTGACCGTTTCTTTTAAGTATATATGTGTGTACGTGCGCATGTGTGTACCCGTGCCCGCAACCGCTAACTAACCCTCTCCAAACAATTAACAACAGAATAAAAACTAAAAATAAATAAACCGAATCATAGCCCCCCCCCGCCTCCAAACATAAGCGAACACCCAGGGTCAAGACATATTTACCAAGAAATCATCTCACCAACGAGACGCATAAAAACTTTAACATTAAGACTCGAATTTTAAAGTAACCCCTCTCCTCCCACCTCCACATATTCCCCTTCCCCTCCATGTATCCCTATGCCCTCAGCCACACCAGAAATGAACTTCCCAGACCCTCCACCACAAGTTCCTAAAACCCCCAAACTAAAACATTATCGACATACCAAGCGCCCCAACCCACCTTCCCCCCTTGTTCCCTTCCTCTATTTCTTCCGCCCTCCTCGCACCCCCTGGCCTCATTCACTCTTTCACTCCCTCATCCCAAAATAGCGAACATTTCTGTAAAAGTCTGAGGATGCTACAGACGCCAAAAAAACGGCCAAGTAGATGAAACAATAATGTAACTTAACAGAAAGATACGGTAATTAAAAATAAAACGCATATTTGCTCTGCAACAGTATTTAGCACTTTCTTCGGTTTTTATTAATTACCATTTCTACTATATATATATATATATGCAATATATATATATGTATGAAATATATATATATATGTATGCAATATATATATATATATGTATATATATATATATATATATATATATATATATATATATATATATATATATATATATATATATTAAAAACGGTGTTTCGATGTTTCTTATGCGTTTGGGGCATCTTTTGTGAAGAATGTTATTTTGCGACAAATGTTTGTTTTGGGTAATTAGCCTTTGTTCGAAATAAAAGGTGCTTCTGACATGGTCTTCTGAATCATGTTCGACTTCGGGTCGGCAGTTAGTCTGAATTTAGGTCAAATTACGTCCATTTTATGGAAATCAAGCTCATGAATTGGTCGAACAGGCTTATGAGTTTGTTTATTTTTCATCTCATTTCCCTGGATATGTGTAGAGAGAAGCACATGGGTGCGATGCGTGTGTATGTATATTTCACCTTGTGTTATACTGAGGTATGTTTAATGTGCGTGAACCTCGTCCTGACATCTCACTCTTAACTGGGTGGCTACTAACCATCCTTGTTTGGAAAATCTGTACTGTTAACTTCTATGATTTCTATTTTTCACACTTGCGTGTTGTCGATGTGTTCTTTTTGATTTATTTCTTTCAGTTCTAATCTTGCCTTTGGTACATAGAGAGAAATGAAAGCACAAAAAACTATTATTTTCACTTCTTTTTTTCTTTGTTTTTTGCTCTGATAAATTGTAACGAATTGTTATTTTCTGGCTCGAAATACAGGGTGTCCGCAAAGTCTGGCTACATTTGTGGAAGCACCCTCTAGATTATGTAGACAGACTTTGTGGGTACCCTGTATATATATATGTATATATATATGGTACCCTGTATATATATATATATATATATATATATATATATACACGTGTGTGTGTGTGTGTGTGTGTGTGTGTGTGTGTACAGGGTGCCCACAAAGTCTGCCTACATAATCTACAGGATGCTTCCGCAAAGTCTGGCTACGTAATGTAGCCAGACTTTGTGGACACCCTGTATATTCAGCTAACACACATCTTGGTAGAATTAAGACGATGAGTAGTATTTTCCTAGTTCCTTACATTTCATAGAGTCATGCGTTGTCTGGCGTGATTTTATAAAGAAGGGAATAGAAATATTGATTTTGAAGTCATTAATAAAGGCAGAGTTTCTAAATTTGAAATCTATAAATATAATTTTATATAAAAGAAAGTATAAAAATCTACAAAAACAATAATAAGCCGATGGCTTTTGCTTTTAATTCTTTATGTAATGCACATTATTTACATGAATTAGACGCCATATAGCACCATTAAAGGATATATACTTATGATACAAAAGTAGATAACATAGTGCAAATATACAGAAATAAGAATTGAATGTTAAGGGCCTATTACTGACGAAGCCAATATATGCAACTAGAGAATACGATAGTTTCGCTATGTAATATCGATTTTTTAACTTATTCAAATTCAGAATTATAAAATTGGTTTAGAGCTCTAGAAGAACACCAACAGAATGCAAAGGCATCAATTTGTCGGGTTAATAATGTGCTTAGGCTATCTACAAATAAATTCATACAGAGATGTGGACATATAGATTTATATAAATATGAATACACACACACACACACACACACACACACACATATATATATATATATATATATATATATATATATATATATATATATATATATATATATATACTTCAGGTCATGTTATATGCTACTGGTACCATGTAACCCAGTAGTACCTGCCCCATGGTCGGGACACCGGCGACTAAACTGGTTCCCCCACCAGACTTCTTTGAAGGATTCACAACAAAAGCTTCCAAAGGGCGAATGAACCCGTTTTCGGGGTCAACGGCGAAATAGCATCGTGTGTGTTTGTGTATGTATGTGTGCGTTGAGGTGGAGAGGGCTCCCATAAGCCGCGCTGAAGGCAACCTTTCTGGGAGAAGCAAATCTCTGATTTAAAAAGCCATAAAGCGGGAGACCAGTGCACGCATTAAGCTGGTTTGCAGTTTAACTTGTTGCTGGCTATCTTGCTCTTGCTTGTTGCTGGATCTCAACATTTTGAACCGAGAGAAAGACTTAGCTGTCGTACAAAGCTAAGACTCTGTAACATCATCTGTGTTAAGATACTCCCTCACGCATTTGTCTATTAAATTAGTCCTGTGGCGATGGAAGTCATTTTTGGACTCATGGACATTAAGTGCCTGAGGGAGTGGCACTCGTCTGACAAGACGTTGCAATCATCATATACATATATATGCATATATATATATATAGGTGTAAATATATCTAACTATATATATACATGTATATATACGTGTGTGTGTTTATGTGTGTACGAGGGGCGTGCAATAAGTAATGCCCCTGACCCACTTCCAAATTGTCTGATCTAGCTGAAATTTAGCATGTGCAATAATTTATATCTCTTCGGGTTATGTGGCAAATTACATCTCTGGACTAATTGTGGTTTCTGTTTTACAGGTGTTTGAACTGAGTCAGGTGTGAATGGGCCTGTTGAATGTCGAGCAGTGATCCGGTTTTTGTATTTGAATGGACACACACCACAGGATATTTTGATGAAATGAATGAAACGCCTGCTGATAATGCCCCATCATATGACCTTGTAAAACGCTGGCATCGTGAATTCAAACATGACAGGAAGTCTGTGGAAACACCTACCAGACCTGGTCGGCCCCCTTCTGCCATTGATGAGACATCTGTCCGTCAAGTTGAGGCTGCCATTTTGGAAGATCGGCGCATTACTATTCGCCAAATAGCTCAAGATATCAAGATTAGTACAGGGTCTGTGGAAACTATCATTCATGACCATATACATATGAATAAGGTGTCCGCCAGATGGATTCTCAGGTTGCTCACACCATTCCAGAAGCGAGAACGCATCGAGTGCTCGAGTATTAATTTGGAGATGTGCCAAGAAGATGAGTCAAAGTTTTTCAAAAGACTGATTACACAGGATTAAACCTGGGTCCATCTCTATGATCGAGAGACCAAAGTCCAGTCAATGCAGTGGAACAACTTGGACTCACCACCTCCAAAGAACGCAAGGGTGCAGCTCACCGCTGGCAAGGTCATGCTCACAGTCTTTTGGGACCAGGACGGAGTAGTGATAGCAGATTTCCTGGCAAAGGATACCACAATTACAGGAGCCTATTATGCTTCACTTTTGAGAAAATTAAGGGAAGCTATCAAAATCAAGAGGCGAGGCAAGATCAGCAAATATGCCTTCCTCCTGCAAGACAACGCTCCGGTCAACAACTCGCATGTCGCCAGATCAGAAGCACGGGCGTGTGGTTATGAAATCTGCACCCATCCGCCCTACTCTCCTGATCTTGCACCCTCTGACTTTCATCTCTTCCCAGCCATGAAGTTGTTTTTGAAAGGACAGCATTTCCCAGATGATGCAGCCTTGATTTCTGAAGTCATGCCTTGGTTGGAAGACCAACCAGGGGCGTTCTACAAAAACGGTCTCCAGAGCTGCATCAAACTATGGGAGAATGGCATAAATCTAGGTGCATACCTCTGGGTAGTTCCTATGTAGAGAAAAACTAATAACTGTGCCAAGTTTCGTTGCTCTACTTATATGGGAAGTGGGTCAGCGGCATTACTTATTGCACGCTCCTCGTATATAGATGTGCTGCACACAATGTTTCATACAAAATTAATCGATGCTATATATGTGTATGTATATTTATGTACAACAATTACTAAAATATAGACACACAGAAGTAAGCACATATACATGCACACACATATAAAGTTTTTTAAAACATTTTCGATACATAGAATAAGGGAAATATACATTGAGGCAGAAAAGGGATATTGTACTTTATATCCAAAATGAATGCTAAATCTTGTAATGGAAATTCCTGGTAGTAAGGAGGTAAACAGATCCAACGCGTTTTGTTTCCTTCCAGGCTACTAAGTACCAATCACGTATTTCCTTCGTTTCACCGCTGTTTGAATGAGAAATCCGGTAAATATTTGTTTATATATATCCGGTACAGACTTTTATAAAAGATTCAAAAATTAAATGTAAGTGGTATATCCAAGTGGTGAAGAAACAATATATATATATATATATATATATATATATATATATATATATATATATATATATATATATATATAATTTAAAGGAGATTAGAATAATAGTCTAAAGAGCTAAGTGTATTTTAATGTAATAGTGAAATTATTAGTTTAATTAAAATACAGGAAATGCTCGTTGTAATTTAGATATATAATAAGCTCGATAGTTAAATGTCCTAGAGCTAATCCAATATTAAGTAATGTGATTTATAATTTAAAAATTAAAAAAAAAATTTTTAATTTAAAAATCAAATTTTAATTAAATTAAAAATCAGTTTCATAAGAAGGAACAACAACAAAGTCAATTATCTGTACGATCGTTTCGGAAATCCGTGCTTTTTATTTGTGGTATACATGAAGTCACGTAGAACAATTATACATAGTTTTTTGGTAAGCACGGTCTCCTCATCAGCAAATTTAGGAGGATTTCTATTGAATTGAAAAGACACCAAAAATAAACCTAGCATTAAAAGTAAGGCAGATGAATCTGAAAAATTGAAGTAAAAGGTTTGGATTTAAAATTTATAAGAAAATTAGTATAGGTTAGAGATAGAAATGAGTAGAAAAAATATATATTTTTTTGAATTTACATAATAAATTTGATTTAAAAATATATAGATATAGTTACCTTTTAGTTTTTCTTTTTTTGAAATCAGGAACTTTATTTAAAGTAGTCATTTAGATGTTTGCTATAGCTTTTTATTTTATTGAATGATGAATTTTAAAAGGGCGACGCTCGTGCAGTAAATTGTTACCGTAAGCGTATTTTGATTTAAAGATGCTACAGTTAATATCTATATAGAGAGAATATTTATTTTGCAAGTTTTTAAGGGGAGATAATTGTCATGTGTTATTGGCTTTATTTATTATTTGATTTACGAGTCTAAGGGCGGTAATTGGTCTAACTTAATTTATTAAGAAAAAAAAAGTAATCTATTTTTACTAATGAGTAATTTTTAATGATTTAAGGTGGTTTATATTTATTAAATTTAAACTAACGTTTAGGATTGCATGATAGAAGCTCATGTCTTGAATTTACTAGTTTGGTTGTGCTTTTTATATCTTCATATTTTAAAATTTTTAGGGTTTCTTTTGTACATAATGTACAAAATTTATCTCCTGGTTTATATGATTTGCAGGTCTCAATTATTTGCCATTTTAAGTTGAAAGAAATATTGCTATTTTTTAGTTGCCAAATATAGTTGGATAGAGTAGTTTGGTTTGATAGAGAGTTATTTTTTAAAAGAATGTTTGTGCGTTGAAAT
Source organism: Euprymna scolopes (assembly GCF_053919585.1). NCBI lineage: Eukaryota > Metazoa > Mollusca > Cephalopoda > Sepiida > Sepiolidae > Euprymna > Euprymna scolopes. Next base: position 139,340,322 of record NC_136491.1, on the reverse strand, counting down.
TCTATGTTTTATTGGGCCAGATGTGGAACCAATATATATTACCTCTTGATTATTATGATTATTTTTCGTTAGGTCTATTGTTGGATTATAATGTGGTGGGTTGGTTAGTAATTGATCGGTAGATTGATTTAAGTTGGTTATTATTTAATCTGGTAGTTGAGTTATGGCTGTTGATAGGTTCTTGTATATTTGGAGTTTTTGATACTGTGCAGCTATAGATAGCATTTTTAATTTTACATGAGCCTTGTAGGGGACATTTATTTTTTCTTCTACAGTTACAGTCTGATGTATATTTTATAGTTGTATTTTGTAGTTTATTAATTTTATTATTATTAGAGCTAATTATTTTCTGATGGAGGTTAGGCATAGTAGAGTAAGAGACTTTAATTGTGTTCTTATTGAAAATCTTATTATATCTATGGGGGGCTTTAAAGTTCTTATCTAATATTTTAAAAAATTCTCTAGCTATGTTTGTTTCTAGGTTTTTGGAATACGGGGGGTTGAACCATAGGATCTCCTTGTGTCTATTCTTACGTTTGCGGGTTTTAGTTTGTTGTTTATTTATATTATTATCTAATATTTGTAGTTTGGTTTTATCTTTGTTTGTCTCCTGGTTATTTTTCTTAACTCGTATACGGGAAGACATTGCCATATTATATTTTATTACGCTCTTAATAGGTTTATTTTTAATGCAGTTTATGTTTCTATCATTTTCATTTATGAATTTAATTTGTGAATTATATCCAGAGTTTTTAAGGGCTTCATTATAGTATTTTTCATTTTTGGTAAATATTGATTTAGTAGAAGACAGTCTAGAAATTCTTAGAGCGATATTGGGAACTATTGATTTTAATATTGATTTAGGGTTGTTTGATTGATTGTGGACATATAGAAGTGATTGGTTAGGTTTATGGTATGGTTCAAAGGTAGAATTTTTTAAGATTTAAGGTTATGTATAAGAAATTAACAATTTTTTTTTTATTAGGATCGATTTTTATACTAAGTCCATAATTTTTAAATAATTTATGTAGAGCTTTAATAAACTGCATTAAAAATAAACCTATTAAGAGCGTAATAAAATATAATATGGCAATGTCTTCCCGTATACGAGTTAAGAAAAATAACCAGGAGACAAACAAAGATAAAACCAAACTACAAATATTAGATAATAATATAAATAAACAACAAACTAAAACCCGCAAACGTAAGAATAGACACAAGGAGATCCTATGGTTCAACCCCCCGTATTCAAAAAACCTAGAAACAAACATAGCTAGAGAATTTTTTAAAATATTAGATAAGAAATTTAAAGCACCCCCATAGATATAATAAGATTTTCAATAAGAACACAATTAAAGTCTCTTACTCTACTATGCCTAACCTCCATCAGAAAATAATTAGCTCTAATAATAATAAAATTAATAAACTACAAAATACAACTATAAAAAATACATCGGACTGTAACTGTAGAAGAAAAAATAAATGTCCCCTACAAGGCTCATGTAAAATTAAAAATGCTATCTATAGCTGCACAGTATCAACAACTACAAATATACAAGAACCTATCAACAGCCATAACTCAACTACCAGATTAAATAATAACACCAACTTAAATCAATCTACCGATCAATTACTAACCAACCCACCACATTATAATCCAACAATAGACCTAACGGAAAATAATCATAATAATCAAGAGGTAATATATATTGGTTCCACATCTGGCCCAATAAAACATAGAATTTCAACGCACAAACATTCTTTTAAAAAATAACTCTCTATCAAACCAAACTACTCTATCCAACTATATTTGGCAACTAAAAAATAGCAATATTTCTTTCAACTTAAAATGGCAAATAATTGAGACCTGCAAATCATATAAACCAGGAGATAAATTTTGTACATTATGTACAAAAGAAACCCTAAAAATGTTAAAATATGAAGATATAAAAAGCACAACCAAACTAGTAAATTCAAGACATGAGCTTCTATCATGCAATCCTAAACGTTAGTTTAAATTTAATAAATATAAACCACCTTAAATCATTAAAAATTACTCATTAGTAAAAATAGATTACTTTTTTTTTCTTAATAAATTAAGTTAGACCAATTACCGCCCTTAGACTCGTAAATCAAATAATAAATAAAGCCAATAACACATGACAATTATCTCCCCTTAAAAACTTGCAAAATAAATATTCTCTCTATATAGATATTAACTGTAGCGTCTTTAAATAAAAATACGCTAACGGTAACAATTTACTGCACGAGCGTCGCCCTTTTAAAATTCATCATTCAATAAAATAAAAAGCTATAGCAAACATCTAAAGGACTACTTTAAATAAAGTTCCTGATTTCAAAAAAAGAAAAACTAAAAGGTAACTATATCTATATATTTTTAAATCAAATTTATTATGTAAATTCAAAAAAATATATATTTTTTCTACTCATTTCTATCTCTAACCTATACTAATTTTCTTATAAATTTTAAATCCAAACCTTTTACTTCAATTTTTCAGATTCATCTGCCTTACTTTTAATGCTAGGTTTATTTTTGGTGTCTTTTCAATTCAATAGAAATCCTCTTAAATTTGCTGATGAGGAGACCGTGCTTACCAAAAAACTATGTATAATTGTTCTACGTGACTTCATGTATACCACAAATAAAAAGCACGGATTTCCGAAACGATCGTACAGATAATTGACTTTGTTGTTGTTCCTTCTTATGAAACTGATTTTTAATTTAATTAAAATTTGATTTTTAAATTAAAAATTTTTTTTGTAATTTTTAAATTATAAATCACATTACTTAATATATATATATATATATATATATATATATATATATATATATATAAACAGAGATGTAAGTGCCACAGACGGTTTCTGATTGGTTAATCCAATAATTACATCTCCTAAAAAACTATGGTTTCTACGTTCTTTAATTTACCATAAAATATTATGCCCTTAGTAATTGTCAATCTTGGAAGGGTCTATTTTTTTCCTAACTTGCCATTTACAAATTACAAAATTACGAAACTTACAACAGCCATCACAATCCAACCTCCGACACCACGTCAGCCATTCTGGCGCTAGCCGCACACACGTACACACAACACGAAAACAAACGCTGTCCTCCAAAGGACAGACTATTAGTACTACTACCCAGCACACGCGCACACACGCACACATACACACGTTCACTACCGTCCTTGTGTACGTCACGTTGTTATGGCAACCAAGCCCACTGACTTTCATACCAAACACACACAGTAAATCTGATTTTCTTCATTTTCTCATTTAATTACTTTTGTATGTTCCCGTTTATCCATTCATTTGCTTATACTTTCTTTTACTACATTTTTTATTTATTTATTTTATTTATTAAAGGTAATTCGGGTACGTTAGTTTGCGTGTTCGATCCTAATCGATTCTACTTTTTTTTTAATTCTATTTGTTTATTAAATCCTATCCGCAGCGGGGAGGGGCTATACCCTTTCCTTCCACCTCCCCCCAAGGGTGGGTTCCTAACGAAAGGGCGTCCGATCCTCCACCCACCTACGGGCAAGCAGGGGGACCTGGCCACCATCCCCCCACCAAAAGGGGAAGCCTTGCATTTTCTCACCCGAAAGGGGGGAGCTTGGCAGTTTCTCCCCCCAAAGGAGGGAGCCGGAGTCCCCCCCCCAATGATGGGGGGCGAAGAGGCCAGGAGGAGGTGACTTTTTTCTTTGGGGGGGGGGGGGAGAATCATCCAGGCACCCTCCTCCCTGAAGGTGGGGTTGGGGATTATCTCTCCCTGAAGGGGGGAGGCCGGCACCAAGCATGTAAATCCAGAGGGGTGACTTTTTTTGTTACCCCTCGGAGTGGGAAGGGAGCCGATCACCCAGGCAACGCCGGGTAACCCCTGCTAGTATATATATATATATATATATATATATATATATATATATATATATATATATATATATATATGTATATATATATACGAGGAAACAGTTAATAAAGCATGTTAAAAACACTTTGAAATGAGTTAAAAACATATGTAATCTGAAAAGGAAACATTAGATAAATGGATAGTCCTTAATCCGCGGAGTTTCGAAGAAATAATTTCCTTCTCATCAGAGGATAGGAATTAGCAAAATGCGGGATCGGATTTTGCATGCAAAAGTATTTGATGAAACAACAAGTAAGTCAAAGATCTTACTTGAAAACAAAAAAAGTGAAACAGAGGGAATACTGTGAAGAAAAAGCTGATTACACATGAATGGATAGTCTGGTGGAAGATATATAATCCAGTGACGGTAAAATCCAAGTATATAATTTCAAGAAAGTTAATTGAATTTCCATTTGCACAAGTAAAATCCAATAATCCCCTAATTGGAAGAAGATGGTCCATAATAATATTATATATATATATATATATATATATATATATATATATATCTGCAGGCAAAATAAAAGTATGGTTCATCAAAGCATAATAGTCATGTGTGTGTGTGTGTGTGTGGGTGTGTAAATGACAAAATCTACATTCAAAATTTTAAGATGTTGACTATCTTACCTTGTATTGCTTTAAATAGGCTGACATGCACAACTCTGTACCATACCTGTTTCGCAGCACAGATTATTCAAGCAATTATTATAGTAATTTTAAAATATATTGCGCCATTAACCTATCAGAGGAAAAAGAACTTATCAACTTAAAAAGAAAATAATATGGGCATTAAAAAATCCGATAGTTGGTAAAGAAGTTGCAGTTATTTTCCAATGTGTTACGCCGTCCTCTGACTTTAATGTAGAGACAAAAACTATTCACGATATTACTAAATTGTAATCACATTGATATGTATTAAAATAAAAATATTTAATATGATATTTTATTAATTTTTATTCATACTTAGTCCATATTTATTTATTTAGATAATACTGATAAAAATAAAATCTATAATATGTGTATTTATGTTTATTTTATACGAAACTAAATTTGAATCTATTTATTTATCTACGATAATTATCGTTGAATAATTTGGTCCAAAATTTTTCATAGCTGTAAATGTTGAATATTTTCATTAAATTTATTTATAAATTTAATGTATTTTTTACTAGCATTTCAGCCAACGTTGCCCGGGTGTTTGCATATGTGTGGTGAGTAAAAGAATTGTAGTAAGAAGGCAGGCTCGAACCCGTACCGCGAAGGAGGAAAAGAACGGGAAAAACATGACGTCTTTGCTGTTACGACCACTGCCAAACCGGAAGTGACGTAGGTTAAACGTAAGGCTAGACAATCGCAAAGAGGGATGACTTTCGAAAATATCGTTGAAAAAACCGACCCCTCCCTGTAGAATAGTGGCCAGTTGAGGACGAGGTAATTAATGCCTTTAGCCAATTTTTCGGTATTTGTCCTCTGAATGGTCGAGCTTAAAAACGATACTGATCTTGTGAAAATTCGTCGCCTCTGTCGAATGTTTTAGGCAGACATACAAACATACATACATGCATTTATATATTGGTGGCTCAAATTTTCGACCCAAACCGATTAAAAAGCTTGCCCTATCTCTAAATACCCTCTCTGTAAAATTTAAAATGTTTAGACGAGAAATTATCTGAGTAATTTGGTAAAGACCGTAGGGGTCAAATTTTATTTAAAATTTGACCCCTATTATGACCCCTTAACATTTATTGTTTTGGGCTCAAATTAAGTTAATAAGATAGATCCATGTCCAAGGAACCTATATGTAAAATCTTAAGTGTTTAGACTCAAATTTGTCGGAGGAGATTGCTAGAGTTCTCAAAGGTCTAATCGTTCAACTTTGACCCTTTACCAGCCAAATTTCTGGCCGAAAACGGATTACAAAGATTTTCCCAATATATTAATATTATTAATAATAATAATAATAATAATAATAATAATAAATGCCACAGTTAACACAGATACTACGCTATGATCACAGATCAAAGGGTCACAGCATTAAAATAGGTGCTATTTATTCAGAGGAGTCAAAGGTGGATAAATTCATTTATTTGTATAAACATTAGATAAATTGTTTCTGCTAGGAAACAGGTGCTATCCAGAACTGTGAATGTCAATGTACTTAATCGGTATAAAATGTGAAATAATATATGTCATGAGACTTGGAAATTAGACTTTTTTCGTGTATATATATATATATATATATATATATATATATATATATATATGTATGTATGTCATTCACATGCAGTACTCTCTCGTTGTTTCACAAATCATCAGTGACGCTAGACTAGCACCGGGGATTGAACTTACAACCATCGCGTAAATAGTCAGCAGCTCTTTCCATCGGCCCATGGGACCGGTGCTTGGAAATGGTCTCAACGAATGTCGATTTCAATAAACACTCGCCCACCACGTTTACAGTGTTAAATCTGCTTGTTTATTTACAAACAAACAGCGAGCCTCGTTTTATAGTAGTCGTTCAAGTAGCAAGTAAAATACATTTACAACAGTGTACTACCCAAAGAGGAGGCTTAAATATATAGTCAGTACTGTTTCGTTGTATCACAACTCATCAGTGCAGTTAGACTAAAACCATTTCTCTTGCCGGGGATAGCACCTAATAGCATCGCGTTGATAGTGGCAGTTTTAAACATTGGCTCATGGGATCGGTGCTTGCAAATGTTCTCAAGGAATGTCTATTAAAATAAACACTCGCTCACAATCTCACTTGCTCAAGCTTTATTTGTGTCGTCGTGGTGAAAATGATGTAGACACAAGGTTAGGATCTCGGACGAAAAAAACTGAACATGTGATTAGGTGAAAGGAAAATAACAAACAGATAAGGTTACAAGAATAAAATAAAAGTGTTAGTATATTTATTTCAAAAATGGGTGGATAAACAAACTATGAATTTTGTATACATATTTTTTCATCTCACAAATTGCATTAGAAGATGTTCGATTGTATCCTAATCAAGTTATATTTTTCAACTTGCAATATTTTATTTAATGATGTGATTTTTAAATAATGTACGAAGTGGTTGACATGTTTCGAAATTTGTGTCTATAATTTTCTAATTTTCTAATTTTTATATTAATATCTGTTCTTAATTTTTTCTTTTTTCTTCACTAAAGAATGATGTCCTCCTGAAAGTATTGCAGAGAACCATAAATGATGATGCAATAATCTGAAAGAAGGAGTTATCATTTAATAGAAGTGATGTGTTTATTTAATAACCACATGCATGACACAAAATACAATTGTTTAAAATGGCTCTTGTCACAAGATGGTAAATCTTTCTCTTATGACTATATTAACCATATCACAGACAGATAATACCCCCTCAAAATATGTGTATATATGTTTTATATACGAGCGGAACCTATAGAAATTCCACAGTGGAATATTTTATATGTAATACACTCCTGCTGGGCATTTTGTTGGCGTTATACATGAATGGAGACTTTGCGATTTTATTGTAGCCCTTTTGTAAAAACTGTAAGAGTATTTATCTAAGTAATCTGGTTGAGGTAGTCTCACAATATATCTGGATATTACGGTTTATCTCTAATACCCGTATATAAGTCTGTGATATATTTTCCTTCTATGGATGACGGGCGCGAACGTAACCACCTGGATATCATTATCTTATCCGTAGACAGCAAAAAAAATACTTTTGGACCCAAGCCAGAAGACAAAAAAGTATATTTTAGTTTAACGTACGGCATGGAAGCGACAACATTAAACATTTACATTGCATCTTCGGTGATCGGGAGATCCTATTTATTTAAATAAAGGATAAAGTGTGATAGTACACCACGAACATAAAATTAGCGTATCTATATACGAATAATTTTATGTTTGTATTGTGTTATCACCTTCAACCCTCATTTTTAACAAATAGAATCTTCTGATCGAATAATTTATAATCTGGAAATCGTGACACACTTACGTACGTTAAAGCTAATGATATATAGATGCCTTCAATGTATATATGGTTAAGATTTGTTGTCGTTAAAATGTATGTCTTTATTCATATACATACTTCTAAGTACATAGACACGCATAAACTTCCGTGCATTTCTATATATTCGTATATATTTACGAAACTTAAATCAATTTATTATAGCAATTACGTTTCGACATAAGCTTATCTTAGTGTGTCATTTTGTTTCTTACAATATTAAACAAATCAAGTACGTAGAACTCAATATATATATATATATATATATATATATATATATATATATATACGACTATTTTTTTTACATAAGCAGTAATATCTTGCTACACAGTCATGAGCATGTTTCGGAAAGTTAGAGACCTCTTCAGACGATACAGCTTATATGAAAGCAAAGTTTGTCAATAAAAATATCACGTTTTCCTCGTCACAGAGAGTTATTAGCAATAGGTTCCGTTTAATTGTGTTGAACAATAAGATTTGGTTGTATATAAATAAGCCTCAATAGGGTTGCGTATTTGAGTCTGTATTGAGATATAGGAATGAATGGGAAAAATAAAGGATAGAGATCGAAATAGAGGTAATAGATAACTAGAAAGAATAGTATCCGTATGCGTGTGTGATGTCCGCCATGAATCTTAAACATACTAATATATATAGGTTCAATTAGTAGGTGAATTTGACATATCTATGCTAATAGGGGTGTCACATTTAACTGGGGTTAATCAGTTATAAAAATGCTTTAAATTTTATTATAATTTTTTACGTGATCAGAAAATTTACAACTTACGTTGGCATTTGTATATACCCGTCCTAACACTATCATCGCTACATACATTAGTGAAGATAATGTTCACGGCCCGTTGTCCTATCATTGTTACTAAGTGACAACATGGAAAAATGGCTTTACCAATAATAGATAAATTAAAATAACAGTTTCGATTATCGATTATCGGTAATTATCGGGGGTATTCTGAGACAAAACCTAGCTAAGATCACTCCCAGATTTATGCACTAAAGTTCTTCAAATTTTAAAGAAAATCTTTCCACCCGTTTCAGAGTCTATAAAGAATGAACTCACGTACATAGAAAAAGTTGCATTTGTAGAGATTAATACGCTAAATCGCTTTGTCAGTTATCATCCTGAAAATCCGTTAAAAACTGGAATATTCCTAATCGCACAAACCGTTATTATACTGAATTCCTTTAGTAAAAAAATTGAATATTCTAAAATTATTTCAAATTTATAAGTTATCGCCAGCCAATGTCTAGTCGGTTTAGATCACAATCCTTATAAGTTATTTATCGCCAGTCAGTGTCGGGTGTGTGCAGATCACAATACTAATATGTTTTTTTATCGCAAGCCAATATCTAGTGAGGACAAATCACAATACTAAGTAATTTATCGCCAGGCAGTGTATGGTGAGTGTAGGTCACAATACTAATAAGTTATATACGGTCAGTTAGTGATTGGTTGGTGCAGATTACAATACTAATATGCTATTTTTCGACAGCCAGTGTCTAGAGAGTGCGGATCACGATACTAATCAGTTATTTATTGCCAACCAGTGTTGGGTGGATCTATGTCAAAATAATAATAGGTTAGTCATCGCCAGCAAGTGTCTGGTAGATACAGATAACAATACTAATAAGAAATATATCACAAGCCAGTGTCTGGTGAATGCAGAACACAATTATAATAGGTTATTTATCGCCAGCTAGTATATGGTGAGAAAAGATCACAATTATAATGTCATTTATCGCCAGCCAGTGTATTGTGGGTGCAGGTCACAATACTAATAAGTCAGTTATCGCCAGCCAGTGTATGTTGGCTGTAAGTTACAATACTTATCAGTTAGTTATCGCCAGCCAATAGAATGAGTGCAGATAATCATTGTTGATAGGTTATTTTGAGCCAACGAGTATATATTGGGCGCAGATCACAAAACTAATACGTTACTTTTCACCAACCAGTGCCTGGTGGGTCGAGATAATAATAATAATAAGTTAGTTATCGCTATCCAGTGTAATGTGAGTGCTGGTCGCAATACTAATAAGCTAGTCATCGTCAGACAGTCTGTGCATGCAAATCACAAACAAGTGATTTGGAGTTCTTTGTAACCAACGTTTTTCAGGTAAGAACTTTACTACGCACAAGAGCGTCATGTTGAAATTCGTATAAATTCCATATGTCACGGAGAATATCAAGTAAAAAAATAATTACAAAAATGATTAAGGTGTTTTTGTAAATTCATGATGATTCAAACTTACATATTTGAGGTGAAAAAATATGTACTTACGTGTCGTGTCGAAATTAGTATGAGTTTTTAATACAATTGAAACGGATCAGGTAAAAAAAACTAAGTACCAAAAAAAGCATCGTATTTGGAACTTCCTTTTGATGACGTCTTATACTAACATTTAATCCTATTTTTACAAGCGCTTAAGGAGTTTTTTCATTCATCTGCTAAAGCCATTATTATATGGAAATTATCATTCCAAACATTATTTTTAAGCACTCATATAACTTTTCTATACTTGCTTAAATGTGGTTATTTGTTGTGTTATCATTGTTCCCCATGATAATTTTAACATTACTTTTTATTATGCGAATCCCTTTTAAAACTGCACTTGTTTACAAAGTTTCGTTTTTATAGACACCTGTCTAGTTTTATATAAATTTGGGGGGCTAATTTTATGCATTCAAATATTATGCGGTTATCGCATTGTTTTTCTTTATTTACAAACTTACATGTGTTAATTTCCTAAGCTTTAAATATTTTTGCATTTATGAAGTTTACTCTCGCCTGGTTATTTGTATTAAATTGAGTCCGTTGGTAATTTAAAGTTTCATTTCCATGAGAATATTTATGTGGTCTCAACTCTGTCTCTTGTATTTTACCACCCGAAAGATAGAAGGCGAAAATTCATAACATAACTAACGGGTCATATTTTATTCTATCCAAAAGTCGTTGTCATGATTATATGAGATTTACTAAGTGCCACACGACGTTAAGGTTTGTTCAGGGTAATTTTTCATGTTTGTGCCTTTAGCCAAACAGCTTAGCGTTAATTTACCCTTTATCCTCTTACCATCTATAATGTTAATTACTCTCTTATGAAGATATAACAGTGTACAGTCATACAGAAAATTAACAAACTAATATAAAAACAGTAAACTCCGGGAACAAAAATATTACGTATCTACTGAGCATAAATTGTTCATAATCATACCCTAAAAAGTTTAGGACATATTTCCTCTCTTACAATATTGTGGAACATACAGTTTATGTTACGTAACGTTTTCATTGTGTTGAAAATAACCTGTAAACTACATACGCCACATTTAAAAGATAATAAGCATTAGTTTAATTGTATAATGAAAACACCTTCAATAATACATAAATAACACACAAGGTTTTTCAAAGTACTGCGTTATTTTTTGCACACCTAATGTACAATACATTGTAAAATTATTCATTATACTATATGTTCTGAGAAATCTTTATTTTGGGAGTGAGTAAAATAGAAAATGCGACAGTAGAATGACGAAAATGTACGCACACGTTTATGTATATATATTAGATGAAATACTTAAATGCACTAGGGTCGTATAATACTGTAAGCATCAAGCGCAAAGAATATCAATATTTATGGGACAATTCTAAAGCAGTTAAAGAACGTTAAATATGCGAAATAGAGTAATAATTAAAATGGAAATAATTAATAAAATTATATAGAATTACAAGAATATTTACTCCGTGGTTGAAAGAATGGCTATTCTTTTTACACATATATATTTTGCTATTCACATTTTTTTTTGATTGAATGGGTCATTCAGTGTTAATCGAGAGATTAAGGAAAAAATGTTTAATAATTATTTGTGTTCCTTTGTTAAACAATAAATGGTGTTGTCATTCTCTAGAATTTAATTTAATATTTCAATTTTTTATTACATCTTCAGCTCAAAGAAGGCAAGTCTTACTTTAATATTAATGGATACTATCAAGGATATAAGTTACAGGAATGCTATGTAGAGAGTTGAGCAGCAAGATGTCTGTTCATATTATACTTGAACTTCTGCACGTCGGTACAGTGGGGAAGCAGGAACATAAAAAGGAATCCCAAAGTCTAACAGTTTTGTGGAAGAAACTATTCTAATAGAAGGTTCTCTTTATATCTAGGGGTCCCTACTGTGTACGGAGGGGACGTTACTGGTCGTTGAGTTTGCCAAAGGTATTAAAACGTCGAGGGGTACAAGGACTTGTAGTTCGTCGGAGCATTCACCATTAAAATACTTGTAAAATAGGTTATCAGGTTAGTGACTCTCTTTTGAACGCTGTTTATGAATGTGGGACTAGTAGCAGATTCACCAACCAAAATGTGACAACAATATTCCATACATGGGCGAAATGTGGTCTTGTAGAGGTGCGGGATACTTTCAGGCGTAAGTAATTTTCTAGCACGGTAGAGAGAGCTCACTTTCCTCGCAGCAGCGTTGGCAATGCTCTTGATGTAGCTGTTCCAACTCCTGTTTGCTGTAAACATTTAGCCGAGAAGTTAAAACGAAGTACTTTCAGGTAATGTATCTTTCTTTAGCCATAGCTATTGGTGGTGTAGAAGGTTTCTTGAAATCATTAATGGAAACTAGCTTACTTTCCATTTTTAACGTTACTTTCTATTTTTAACTCTAATCCACTACAGACTGAATGTTTTCCTGTGGGGTTTCTGCCATTGCCTTATATATGTATTTATTTTTTCCCCTCGTGACTGTTATAGAGCGCCGTGTCACCAGTAAATATGTCCATCTCAGAGACTATTTTATCATGAAAGTCATGTATGTATATGAGGAATAATAAAAGTCAAATGATATATTCCTGAGGTACACTGGAATGCATATCATATTGTTTAAATGTATGACAGCCGAGTGCAACCTGAATTATTGTCTTATTTTAAAAGGATTTAATTATATTGATTATTCCTCCAGATTTTCCATAGAACCTGATTTTCATAAGACCATCGTGTCAATTGCCTGTCAATGTCCTTATATATATATATATATATATATATATATATATATATATATATATATATATATATATGTATATGTATAGGGCCCCCTCCCCTGCCTTATCCAGTACGTGATATATACGTTCAGAGATTAAAGTTAGAATATCTGCAGTAGAAATGGTTTGCCTAAACTCATATTGATTGGCAGACAGAATTTTAACAACTGTAAGGTGTTGGACTAGAGCTACATTAATGATAGACTCACATATTCTGCCGAAAAGCTGGAGGAGGCTAATGGGGCGATAATTTAATAGGTCAGTTCTTTCGCTAGAGTCCTTGTAAACTGGTACTACAGAAGCAGTTTTCCAGCAATCAGGAAAGCATTTGTTAAAGAATTTGGAGAGAACTAGAGCAACATCGACGGAGTATTTTTTTTAACATTACAGCCGGGATGAGATCAGCTCCACATGTTTTAGAGGTGTCTAGGTTTTTATCATGTCATGAACTTGAGAAGAGGTGATTTTCAGATCATCTAGTGTGGCGTCTGTCCGCAAGTGGAAATTCAGTGAGGAAGTGGTTTGCTGGGTCTAAAGTAGGGTTTGAGGAAAACTGACAGGCAAGCATGTTAGCTTTCTCGGTTGCCGTGCAAATAGCCTCATGATTGTTGAATAGTTGGGGAATTATTGATTGTCCATTATTTATATCTACAGATTTTCCAGAAAAAAAACAAGTTCTTTATTTCTGCGCTTCGATGCGTTTTTATATGGTTTTAGTATATTCTCTTTTAGCTGTCGCTACTTCTGTCTTACGATTACTTCTAATTCATATAAAATTTTGTCAGTTTGTACTATACTTATGTCGGATTAATCTGCGGTATGCATGTTGCCTCTAAGCAATGGCAGTTGCGCAAGTAGAAGTGGACCATTGGGGAGAGTGGGACTTTATATTGCTGCTTTGAACCATTTACGCAGGAAGAGAAATATATTTCCTCAAAGGGCAACTCTGATGTGATCTGTAATGGCATCGCAAGCAGCTCTATTGTAGTACCTTGTCGTTTTGAGAACTAGCTCTTCAACTTGGGGTCGAGACTTTAGTGTGACGTCTATAATTATCATGTATTGGGGCGCTAGCGTCAAAGGAGAGTTATGTATATATGCTGTCAGAGACATGATTGATTCTAGTATATTCCTGGGTTGAGGTAGAGCGATAAAAAATATAGGTAGCTAACGCTATATTGTAAAGTTAGTGCAAAGCTCATGAATGCCTGGTCATCTGATTCTAGTTTATATTCCCTAGTAATAGGAAAAGAATTACGAATATAGATTCCAAATCTTTGCATGTGTTTGTCAGAGTCCTTACAACAAAGTTAAATATAACCACACATGCTAAAGATGTTAGAGGAGGAGGAAGGAGTGCAAGTTAGTTTCACTAATTGCTAAGGTATACGGGAAGTTTGCTAAGCGAAAATAATTCAACATCATCTAAGTTAGTTCTAAGTAAACTGATATTTGAAAATGCAAGCCCCAAAGAAAGCGGGTAAATCGTTTTTCTGGTATGATCGTTATTTTGGATTGAGCTGTCATTTCATTTCGTAGTTTCAGTTTAGGGTGAGAGGTACTAGACAAAGCGTATGTGCATAACGACCATCATGAAAAACGTAGGCATCAGCCGAATCCTCATCCACAGGGATATGGTCTCGAGAATACTCACAAGACATGAGTGCAGGGTCCCTTTCTATACGCGACATATCACTGCAAACATCCCGATATTATACAACAGATGATCGAGCAGTCGCTCTAAGCGTTATCAAAGAGTCAGGGTTCATGTACTGTAAGTCGGTAAGAGAAGCCAGTAACTGTAAAACCGGTATTCTCAAACCTGTCAGACAAGAGTCCAATCATGTTAGCACATATGGTAAACAAGCACCTTCGAAATGCTTAGCTTAAGGGAATGGAATAAGGCGGATGTTGAGGAGGTATTCATTTCTCTATTAAGGAAACAAGGCTAAGGACCGAGCGTCTCTTATTATGTATATATATATATACATATATACATATATATATATATATATATATATAACATTTATTTGCTTTAAAAGATTTCAGATTATATATATGTTATGATTATTCCATTGGATCTTACTGATCACCTATGAAATATAGGGAAGACGTTAACTGTCCAGGACGCTTTGTAGAATAACTGACGAACGTAAAATAATTTAAAATATTTTTTGCGGAAACAGATTATTACCATTATTGATGAGAATGCAGTACTTTTATTTTGTTTTATATCTCTTTTTATTTCTAGATTTTTCACCGAAACACTGTGTGTTTGACAGAAATTCAATCAGAACATTTTACTCGGAAGACGTTCAACAGAGGTTTCCTCTGAACACATATAACAAAATTATGAATCACGATCTTCCCTTTCCTTTGTGTAATTTGATCTTAAAATCAAACATCTTTTTTTACATACATAATAGATAGCTTATATGTTTTTATTGTGAGTCATGTCTTTTTCGATATAATCTCGTACTTTACAAATGTGATTCTATGTATTCTTACGTAACGTGCATTGTGAACTGCACAAAAACAACATATACTTTTGAAATACATAAGAAATATATATTTAAAAGGAATCACAGACAATTTTGTTTATATTTTTGTATGCAGTACAAACATATTTTGACATTTATAATAATTCAATTTTGGGCATATGTATGAGAATAAAATACTTTGGAAATGTTTGAGACATAGAATGTAAAAATCATATCCAACTACTTATTTATATACTACTCGTTTTATATATTTATTCGTGATTCGTGAACACATATATCATTCTAACCTGGTCGTGTATTTGATTATGAGAATCAAAACATTGTTTATCAATTCAGTTACTGATATTTAAGATGTCTACTATAAACATAAATGAATTATTAACTTGCAAACAAACGCAAAACACTTGCCTGCGTCATAGATACCAGACTTATCTATTATTTTGTGATATTTGGTATTTGTACGGAGCCTATTTAAATAGATACAGTTTCGGCTCCGTTGTATTGATATATACGAAATATCAATAAATAATCGGTACTTGTTTAATTTAATCAAGACATTAAAAGAAATGAAAATATTGAGAAAAAATTATATTGTACCTACCCGTTATGAAATAAAGTTCTCCAAAGAATACATTTCATTTCATTAAGTAGTTATTTTTACAGAGGAAAATCAAATTTTTCTGAGTTGAAAAAACTAAAATTTATCTAGGTATTTTTTCTGCCCGTTTTCCTAAATAATCTTGTACATTTTTTACAAACTTTAAGCAGAGATGGAGTTATCTCCCTTTATGGCCCACTTCCTCCTTATAAGCGAAACAAATAATGCCGGGATACGATGGATCTCATTAAAATTTGAATTTTCTCTGTAAAATAAAACTACTTAATCATATTAAGCGATTTTTTATGGAAACCTTACTCTATAACAGACACATATAATGTATTTGTTTTCAATAATTTCATTTTTTTAATGTCTTCATTAAATTAAGCGAACATTTATAGAGGGTGACCCCCAAAAAAACAAAAGTTAAATCGAGGCCATCTAGAACATATGCTGTAGAACGGAGAAAAAAAGGCCACAGACCCTAATGTTTTGATGTGATGTTTTGAATATAATAAACTAGTTATGACCAAAATTTCATTTCATTCGGACAAAACACTAAGAAACGGTGCCTAATAAGAATTGGGGCCCGTTTTTTTTTTGGGGGGGTCACCCTGTATCTCTTTCTAATGCAGATTTCGTATCGGAAACAGAAGAATATGTTTACTATTCTTCTAAATTATGTCTTATCGTCCTGTTTAGAAAAACACTCTACTATTACTTTTAACTTGCACATTTTTTTTATTTTGTAAATAATAAATGAAGTTTATTTAGTAATAGAGATTTTGTGCCTGTCTACTTAAAGGCGAAGCTATACTAATCCTTCTCTTCTAATTACACAAGTGAACACTCAATATGTTGCATTTAAAGAAAAACTTGTTTTTAGTCAATTTAAGTGTGCTGAGTTCAAATCTGAAGTTAGTTTTGTTCTGCAAGTTACAGATTTTATGCAATCTTTGATTTTTATTAAAAAAGAAAAAAACGAGCATTACTATAGGATATTGCAATGTCAGCCACAAAACAGTATATTTAACAAGGCAAAAGAAACAGAACAATGAAATGTGATTTTAGATTAAAGTACACCATTGTTAGAAGTGCCATATGTTTTTCTGGAAAAGTTTATCAGAAAACAGTCTTTATCGCAACATGAGATTAGCGTCATTCACAACGTTCTTCAGATAAGAGTCAATCACATCTAATAACGCTTATCACTTTCTGTCTGAACAGTATTTTAGTCAGGCAGGAATTTGCGTTTGTAACTTTTGCGTTTGTACACTTCATCTGGGCAATCTCGTTTAATACTCCAGCAGTAGTCGGCCATCATACTTTTGTCCCAGCGACCTTGGTAGCGTTTTTCCATGAGCTTTAGGTCTTAGTGGAACCGCTCTCCTTGTTCGTCACACACAGCCCCCAGGTTTTCAGGGAACTGGTCAAGATGGCTGTTCAAAAAATGAAGCTTGATGCTCATGTTGCACCTGAGAGCACGAAAAGCGAGGAGCATTCTGTTCACAAGTTCATTGTAGTTCTCTGCCTTGTTGTTTCCTAGGAAGTTCTGAACGACTGCCACAAAGGATAACCATGCTGCTTTCTCCAAGGCGGTCATCTTGGCAACAAACTGATCATCACGAATGAGGGTTCGAATCTGTGGGCAATCAAACACACCTGCTTTGATCTTCTCGAACGACAACCCTGGTATAGCTGTGATGATGTGTTGGAAACATTCACCTTCGGTATCCAGTGCCTTGACAAATTGTTTCATCAAACCTAATTAGATGTGCAGAGGAGGAAAGATTATGCTATCTCTGTTAACAATTGGGTCGTGTGTGATATTTGGCATGCCTGCTTCAAGGGTTTCACGAACAGTCCAGTCCTTCTAGACACAGTGTCTGTCTCGGGCTCGACTGTCCCACATGCAGAGGTAACATGGAAACTTGGTGAAACCTTTCTGTTGATCAAGAAGGAAGTTTACCATTTTTAAGTCTACACAAATGATCCAGTTATGCTCACGATGCTTTAAAAAGTCCATGACCATTCTGATGTCATCATAGTCTTCCCGCAGATGAACTGAATGACCGACAGGCACTGACCCGTAAACATTGCCATTATGCAAAAGAACACACTTGAGACTGCGCTTAGAACTGTCTAAAAAGAGCCGCCATTCAGTTGGATCATAGTGAGGAACACCCAGTTCTTTGAGAAGATCTGGGATATCATGGCAGTAAACAAACTGTCTGTCTTCTGAAATGAAGGTCACAAAAAGCTGGTCACGCTTTCTGTAATATGATACTTAGCAGTGTGATCAACAAGATTTTTGCCGTGTAATCTTGATGCCAAAAGCTCAGCTGCTTTCTTTGAAAGACCTAAATCCCGAACTAAGTCATTGAATTCAGTCTGGTGAAGAGGCTTGGGGACTGGGGGAGATTCAGCCTCTGAAGAACATTCCTCGGGTTGTTCCCACTCAGTTTCTGGTAATTCATAGTCACAACTGTCTTCCTCGTCCGTGTCATGTCCAATGTCTTTATCGTTTAATGAAGGCAAACCTTTGAAAACTGGAACAGGAACTTCTTCTGAGTGTGGAGCAGGTCGAATAGCTGAGGAAATGTTCGGATATACGAGCTTATGTCTGTTTTTCTTGCCCACACCCGCTGTGTTTACCATGCAGAAGTAGCAATCAGTTACATGGTTGGTGGGTTCTCGCCAAATCATTGGAACTCCAAAAGGCAGACCATTGCGTTTTCCTTTGGTCCAGCATAGGAGCATTTCCTCACAATTGTGGCATACAACATGAGGAGCCCATTGCTTGTCTTGGTCACCGAGATGAACTTCAAAATAAGCCTTGTAGGCTCGCTTCACAAACAAGGATATGTTATGTCTCTGATGATGGAGTGTGTAGTAACCACAGATGTAACAGAAGGCTTGTTTCTCCAGTGATGAGGAAGCCATGTTTGATCTGGAAAAAAGAAGGCAGATAAAAATATTAGAATCTATCTATGTATATAATCTCAAAATGCTAAGATTTGGGTTACGTGAGTTCATATTTAGACTATGTCATCTATCACAAATTGCATGAAAACTGGAGCTTGTGGAGAAAATCTAATTTCAGATTGGAAATCAGCGCCTAAAAATCCTGCAGAATCAGTTAAAAAATCAAATGCAACAGAAAGTTAAAAAAGTAGTGTTCCCAGTGTTATCTATTACATAATAAGATTATGCAGCTATCTATTAGATGAAGTACGCATACTATTAATCTCTTCCCATAAAAATCCTCTCAATGAAACTGTTCGTAATATAATACGCATATGAGAATATTCCTTAATATATATATATATATATATATATATATATATATATATATATATATATAAAGCTGAACGTCTATGTGTGTCTTTGGTCACGAAAAGACTATGGTTGACTATTATAGAATACTGATACCATATAATGATATAAGATGTATCGAGACACAGGAATTGGTATGTTTGAGCTGGCATAATGATGATTCATTAACATTGTGGGGTCTGCGTAAGCACCTGGTCCACAAAGTATGGAAATAAAAAATTTAAAAAATAACGTTTGCAAGTGTGTTTGATATAGATGTACATATGAATACTTTAATAAGTATCTTTTAACTTAAATAGGCATGGTATAATAAAATTGTGGGGTCTGTGTTTTCGCCTGGCCTCCATAGAAATGAAATAGGCACAAACTTTAATAAAGCCTTTTCATATCTATCTGCGTAAGTATACTTTGATAATTATGTTTCAATTTGAAGAAATATGGTATGATAAAATTATGGGGCGTTCGTTCGCGCCTGACCTCTATAGAATCGAAATATGTCACAAAGTTTAACAAGGTTTTTTATAGATCCACAGAATATTGTGATAAGTGTTTCAATGTCAACAGGTATGGTATAATAAATTATGGCGTTTATCTATTTTATTTTTACTTTCATCATATTTTGCTTTGGTTTTGATACCCCCAAATTCGAAGCTATCTCTTTACAACCCTTCCTTTTCATAACCTATCATACTTTCATAAATCAGAGTCAATTTTCTGTAGGCTGTTTTTGAACCCAGTCAACGATGGGTAGTTTTTCTAGTATAATATATATATATATATATATATATATATATATATATATATATATATATATCATTAGGTGTTTTGTATCGAACTGGGGAACCGTTTGTTTGGAGTCTCGAACCCAACGATACAAAAGACCTGATGAAGGCCGGAGGACAAAACGGCCGAAACGTTGTGACTATAACAACCAAGATGAGTAAGTCAGTCCGACGATCTCAATAAATATATACACTATTTTATAAAAGTTACTTTGTGTGTGTTCTTTTCTTATAGGTTCCGAAACGGCTGAGCTTATCGTTTGCAAATTTCACACAAATGTATTTTTTGTGGCTGGCGTGTTCTTAGATATCATTTGTACTGAAATTCATCCGATAAGTATCGAAAATGTAAAAAATTCGATCTTAAAAATAGTCTTTCTTCGCTTGTAGCTAAATAAGAAAAAAATTAAAAGGGAATGTTTTACGTCACACCGGTCAAGGGAAATAATTTAGCCGTCTCATGTAAAATATTCCCCTGTAAAACTTCTTTTTATCTATGATAGAAGAAAGACTCTTTTAAGATCGTCAATCTCAAATATCAGCTGACGTGATAATTTAAACAAAGTCGAATATGAGTTGATGAATGACAATTATATAATTATTATTACTATTCTTATTATTATTATTTACGAATTATTAATCATGAAAATTATTCCTCTTAATATATAATAATCAATAAATGATTGATTATATACTAATACATACGCAGTCGGCATTAATTAAAATATCATATTTAAGCATATAGTACTATCGAGCAACGCCGGAGTGCAAGGTAGTATAATATTAAAAACATATATTATGAGACATTATCTCATCTCAGTTTCTCTCTTGGCAAAATGAAAGAAAGCAAACAGAAATCACGACAGGCTCACCTTTAAACTTCAACGTATTTTTTTTTTAAAGAAAAAATTCCAAATTGCAAAAGATGTACCATCTTTAGCTATTTGCCGTAACAAAGCTGGTAACACCCATATGGGTAGTAGTTCATGGTTTATCTTTGCGTTTGCTGGGTTCAAGACTCTACGCTGTTCAAAGAATAGTTGCAACAAGTCGATGAATTAGTAATGCCTTCCAAGGATGAATGCTGTGAGTCCGGTAGTCATCATGGGGTTCACTATGAATAATCGTCCGAATAGCGGACAAAGGACAAGTTCAAATGTAGACCTTTTCGTCTAGGAAATACATTATCCCAGTAATGAAAATGTGAATCAATCGTAGAGCACAACAGTCTGCAAAGAATACAATACTTCGCTCAACGTAAGGGCATTAGTGTGTGCAAATGACCATAATATTTCGACTCATGTTAGGGCATTAATACGTCTCAATGAGACAAAGGATCTTGTGGCTACATGCCTCGAGTGAATTTTCTTACATCCATTCGACCTGTTGTCTTTTTGAAAACAGGCACACAGAAACATTAAAAAAATTAGCGCCAAAAATACGCCTCAGCAGTTACTAACAACAATCTGATAAATTCAAACAAAATCGTGGGCGGTCAAACCGACCAATAAGGCGCCTGCTTATTTCTGCAGAATGTCTTACAATATTTCTATATAAAATTTAATTCAAATATTAATTCAAAATCATTATTGCTAAACTATTTTAAAATGTTAGCTACATTCATTTTCCTGACATATTTTGCATATATATTTATCATTGTTGTTAGCGTTATTTTAAGTGTAATAGATTTAAGTGAGTTGTTAGTCTAGAAATAAAAGGATTTCGTATTTCGATCCTGGACGATTAACATAACCCAAATTTGAATGTCGGAGAAAATACAAAACACTTATCAAATATATTTGTTCATGACATAATGCATTTATTTTCCTTACCTTATGCATATCCATTTATTAGTCTTTACTACAGAA
The DNA here is from genome assembly GCF_053919585.1 of Euprymna scolopes. Lineage (NCBI taxonomy): Eukaryota > Metazoa > Mollusca > Cephalopoda > Sepiida > Sepiolidae > Euprymna > Euprymna scolopes. Next base: position 139,318,237 of record NC_136491.1, on the reverse strand, counting down.
ATCAACATTTTACAGTCAACGAATTAACGACACAACAGAAAGTGTTTAAACCCACAGCAGTTAAAATAAATATTCTTAAGAAGTAGAATCCTTGTTAGTAAATGCCGATACAAAGTATGAACCATGCATGGTGTCATCAAATATTTTTGCATAATTTGATGTTGTCTCGATTGATGTGAGCTGTTGATTTATGATGCAAAAAAGTAACATATTTTTGAACGTTGAAAATATAACAAGAATGACTTTTCTGTTCAGGAGTAATGTTCATGGGTTATTTATCCTCTATTATTATGGACATATAAACATTAGTACAATTATCAAATTTCTAAAGTATGATATCATTATAAATACGCCGTTGATGGAGAAGGTTAACTAAGATAACATTTTATATTTTCTATAAATGTTGCCCTACTAACACTGCCGTTATAGACTTGGAATATAAACTAATTATTATTTAGGTATCATTTGATTGTTTCAGTAAAAAAACATATAAATGTGAGTGTCGTTACAATGTCTGACAGAGAATGAAAAAAATGAAAAAATTGCGAATATTAACCAATGAAACTAATTAGGATAGCACATTGAAATTATATATACCTAACATCACTGCTTGTTCTATAAAAGTAGACTAGCAGTGTAGAAAGGGAATAACTCACACACACAGGCACACAGATCTCCTTTTGTCTAAAGCTAGAGATTATTGTCTGATGTATTTCTTGCTTCCTTTGTCTCACTTTGATTGACTTGGTGGTCTCCATTGATTCACTTTTTAGATCTCTGATTGGAAAACAACCCAGACTAGTTTAATAAGTATCTTCGCGCTTTGCAATAATCGTCGCTCGTCTTTGTTGGCTCCTTACATCAAGTGGCCTCATTCCTTCTCTCGGTCGATTTACGTAAAAAAGATTAGTATATTTAGCAGGGAATACTGAAAAACGCACCATTTTTCATCTCACAATAAGAAAATAGTGAGTTTTATAAATAATTGTTCTAACACATATATAGATGAAATCAAAGTCAAGAGAAATTCGATCAACAGAAATGTATAACATTGTCAGAAAATGAAAATCAAACGATCGACATCCCTATGCGTTATATTTTATAAATTACATAAGAAGCGTATTATTACGAAGTCATCCAAGTGTGTGAAATGTAAGATAATTAAAATACGTGTGAGGAAATATTAATCTTCTGCATTTACCTGAAAGCTTGCTATGGTCTGGTGAGCTTATATCGAACTTTTCTTGCTTAATGCGGCTGAACATTTTAGCAGGTTTCGGCCCTTATGAATAGCACCGCCTTCGGCTACGTTTGGCAATAAGAGTAAAATACGTGGAGCCGGTTCAAGCGTGGAGATCAAGTGCGTCAAGGCGGAAGAAATGAGATTCCATGTAACTTCTCTGTGCATCTATTTTTTCACGGCTGCCGCTTTATTATTGCACGCTCCAGTTAAACCGCGTCTTTAATATTATGACAGAACTTTTGGATGCTTTGAATACTGCGAAAAAGCAACATATATAACATCTATCTAAACACACACACTCACGCACACACACACACACACACACACCCACACACACATATATATATATATATATATATATATATATATATATATATATATATATTTATATATATGCTAGCATTTCAGGCCGGTGTATATTGAGCAAAAAAAAAAGCAGTCATTTTTTTTTAACTTTGACCCTTATTATGACCTCTTAACATTTATTTTTTGGGCTCAAATCAAGTTACCAATGGTTATAATTAAAGAGTCATGTCCAAGGAATATATATCTAAAATTTCTTGTGTTTAGACCCAAAATTTGCGGAGGGGTTTAGTAGAGTTCTCAAAGGTCAAATCGTTGAACTTTCACCCCTTAACAGCCAACTTTCTGGCCGAAAACGGATTACAAAGATTTTCCAAAATCTCAGTACTCTGTATATTAAATTTAGAAATTTGGCAGAGTTATTGCGTAGGAAAATGTACACAGAAACACACACAGACATACAGACTCACGCAGACACGTTCACTTTTATAGGTATACTAGTATTTCATCCCGGCGTTGCCCCGGGTGTTTCGAGGTGTTTTCTGAGCAAAAAAAAAAAAATCGGTCAATTTTTTTAAACATTGACTCCTATTATGACCACTTAACATTTATTGTTTGGGGCTCAAATGAAGTTATTAAATTAGATCCATGTCCAATGAACCTATATCTAAAACGTCAAGTGTTTAGACCAAGAATTAGCGGAGGAGTTTGGTAGAGTTCTCAAAGGTCAAATCGTTTAACTTTGACCTCTTAACAGCGAAATTTCTGGCCGAAAATCGATCACATAGATCTTCCCAAATTTTAGTAGCCTGAATATCTATTTTCGAGTTTGTAGACTAAAAATCGACAGAGTTATTGCGTAGGGAAATATACACAGAAAAACACACAGATACCTTCACTTTTATAGATATACTAGCATGGGTTCCCGGTGTTGCCCAGGCGTTTGGAGGTGTTTGCTGAGCAAAAAAAGGGTCAATTTTTTAAAAAAATTGATCCCTATTATGACCCCTTAATATTTATTGTTTTGGGCTAAAATCAAGTTATTAAGCTAGATCCATGTCCAAGGAACCTATATCTAAAATTTCAAGTGAGTTGACCTAAAATTGTCGGACAAGTTTGGTGGAGTTCTCAAAGGTAAAATCGTTGAACTTTTACCCCTTAATCGCCAAATTTCTGGCCAAAAACCGATCACATCGATTTTTCCAAATCTCAGTAACCTGTGTATCAAATCTCGAGTCTGTAGACTCAAAATTAACAGAGTTATTGCGAAGGAAAATGCACACAGACATACAGACAGACACACAGACACGTTCACTTTTATAGATATATAGATGTATTGATAGTTAGATAGATAGATAGATAGATAGATTTGACGCAATGCGTAGTAATGATTGAAAAAGTTTTAAAAAAAAAAGAATCGTACGCCTATAATCCCTCACTGATGAAGCTGACTAAGACCAATTTTAAATTGGAAATCTCCGCTCGTGTCGTCTAGTCTTCTCTAAGGGTTGTTACATTGAATCCTGTAAGCTGAAAACGAATATCGAAGCCGCAGGCAGGAAGAAAAACAAACTCGTGTAACTCTAGTCTACAGAGTTAATTTTCACAAACTTATGTACAAATGTTTTCACAAATATTATTCAGTTCTTAGTAAGGTTTTCAAAGTCTCAAATCTCTTCACAGGCAGCGTCAGACGGGTGGATGAGTAAGTAGATGAAGGGTTGAGTTCTCAGGAAACGGCGGTCTCTATACGATCTGTTCTCCCCGAAATCAAAAAGCAATCTTCCGAACTCTCTTCTGTTCTTCTGTTCTGACTAATTTTCGCGCAACAGTCGTATATATAGTGAGGTATATGGATGGGGTGGAAGGATCCCCAGCCAATAAGATATCGCCACGAAATCGAAAAGCTTCAAGTTTTTTCGTGTGTGCAATTCCCGAATATGAGATCTGAGTAATTCTTACGACCGCCAAGATCAGATGTCAGTTCTGACATCCGACTTTGAGTTCAACAAGGCCAGACAATATTATGCTCCAAGTTCCTTCATCAACTTAACTGCAAAATATATTTCTCTGGTTTCAAACAATATCTATTTTGACATGAATTAAAAAAATATGTATTTATATTCTCTATTTTGAAATCTCGGGTTATCTGGCGTCACACGGGAACGATTAACTATCTCAGCGTAGTTTTAATGCTACCCAATGGAAGATTACGTCACACGCCACCACCGACAATCGAAACGAAAGCGTTAAGCTCACGATTTATTTTTACCACTGTCATCACTGACTGGGCTATGAAGACATTTATAATGCAACGCTAAAAATTAAAACATGAACCAATAGCTACTACATTATGCATTCGTAATGCCGGCGTTCGACCTTCACTTGGCAAATTCTTTTTTTTTATTTTAATTTTCACACTTTTGCACAAGTTTTTCCCGGGTAAATTCCAAATATAAAGTTTCGCATGGATTAAATTACCTTATATATGAAGTTTCCTGTTTGTAGACCAGGTTGTTTGGAGGAGTTTGTTAGGCAAAATTTGTTAAACAAACATATATACGTATACATAAATATGTATGGTCACAGTAAAAATCATGTAGAATATCTGAATGAATATAATTACACGTAATGGTTAACTAAAGAAAACCGAAAAAACTAATAGAGAATTAATTAAAATGAATGTTTAAAAGAATATGCAAATTAGCTAGATCTTTCTGCTAATGACTACAATTCCACAACCCATATATAAGAAAGTCGTATTTTCTTTTTAAATAAATAGAAGAAAGGCTTATCTTTTTTCTGGTGTTCTTGGCCTTCGGGCCGGGATCAAAGTGTAGTATTTGTTCCGGCAGATACTGCAAGCAAAGACCATAACCCCACATATAAGTTATTGATCAATGTAGGGGAAACCCTTCATACCAATTGTCACTATCCAGCTCCTCTACTCCCCGGGGAGCTGTCCCCCATTTCCCCTTCACTCTCCACATTAAAAAACGACCTTGTGCCTAATTTGCTTAGTGGGGAAGCAAATAAATACCGTGCTGTTCTTGGCCTTCGGGCCGGGATCAAAGTGTAGTATCTGTTCCGGCAGATACTGCAAGATAAGCCCATATGTGGGGGGAAACCCCACATATAAGACCTTGGTCAATGTAGGGGCAACGTTAATAGTAATTAAGATGCATTCACGATAAATCACACTCTTACCTTACATTGAAATAAGATCAGTGAATCACGGGATATTGAAATTCAACGAGTAGAAAGGCTTGTTACAAATATTGATTGGCCATATTAATGAAATTATTTCTCCGTAATTATGTAACATTTTTTTTCATCTTTAGTCAGTATTCGCTATAAAACAATCCGATCGATAGACGCTACTACTGAAGTAGATAATGTGTACATCTCTCACATTCTGCATCGACTGCGCTTTGGTCTCTGCATCATAGTGATGGACCCAGGTTTCATTCTGTGTAATCCGTCTTTTGACTCATCTTCTTGGCACATCTCCAAATTCATCGTCGAGTACTCGACGCGTTCTCGCTTCTGGAATGGTGTGAGCAACCTGGGAATCCATTTGGCGGACACCTTATGCATATGTAAATGGTTATGAAGGATAGTTTCCACAGACCCTGTACTAATCTTGACATCTTGAGCTATTTGGCGAATAGTAATGCGCCGATCTTCCAAAATGGCAGCCTCAACTTGACAGACAGATGCCGCATCAATGGCAGAGGGAGGGCGACCAGGTCTGGTAGCCGTTTCCACAGACTTCCGGCCATGTTTGAATTCACAATGCCAGCGTTTTACAAAGTCATATGAGGGGGCATTATCACCATAAGTTTCTTTCATTTCATCAAAAGTCTCCTGTGTGTCCATTCAAATACAAAATCTGGATCACTGCTCGACATTCAACAGGCTTCATTTCACACCTGACCCAGTTCAAACACCTGTAAAACAGAAACCACAATTAGTTCATAGCTGTAATTTGCCACATGACCTGTAGAGATATAAATCATTGCACATGCAAAATTTCAGCTAGATCAGACAACTCAAAGTGGGCCAGGGGCATTACTTATTGCACGCCTCCCGTAGTCCTCATTTACCACATTACCCCCTTTTTGTTGTTTTCCATTTGTTTAACGTTGAGCCACGGATAAATGTGTTAAGTACTAATAATTTTTAGGTAACAATCTTCCGGGAGTTAAAGGTCAAATTCTCAATACTAGTTATACTGAGAATAGAGTTACGAAATGTTTACATGTTCTCCTGGCTAGGAGAACGATAGTAGGCAACATATGTAAATAAAATTTTAAAAGTTCCGTTAATAATTTCGTGTAGGTTTCCAACCTCGACAGAAGGATTTCTGAGTTGGACATCAAGATTTTCAAACTTGACAAAGTGCAAATCAGGAATTACATCGACAAAAACGTTGTAAGGCTATCATTGATGACGTCCACAGTAGTTGGAATAATTAATCTCATACAAACTATATATCATAACCATGTGTCTATTTCTTCACATCTCTAAAAAAATAAATTTTAATCTCTAAATATAAAAGAATGAACCGTTGATTTAAGGGAAAATAAAGAAATGTTTCAGAGCTAATATAGAACAAATAATAGTATAAGATAGAATAGGTAGAGCTTTTGTATAAATTTGAACGCAAATGTCATATTAAGAAATTTTACGTGGATCAATTCACAGATATATCTTACTCTGACTAGCCTGCTCTTACTATAGAAAACATTGGCGATATAAATATGAAAAATAGATTTTAGACTCAGACGTTTCCGTTTATACATGGCAATGAAAACGTTAAACTCGGAATAGTTTCGATTTGCTTACGTTTATTGACAAACTGTACACTTTGCTGTAGATTTTATACGTTTCATAGAAACTAATAATGATTTCGGGCTTTAAGGCTTCACATGGAAAGCAATTACTTTTGTTTCCCAATAATTATTTGTTTATATTTCTGCTTAGCGGTCGTATTTATCTTTATCGGAACCCGCAAGCAAAAACACACATGTTGGCGCAAGGAAAATATTGCAAAACACATTGTACTTTCCTCAGGACACAGATGATTAATGTTTATTAATGCTACAAACAAAATAGTTGACTTCAGGCAAAAGAGGAAAGTCAATAAAACATTGATTTCTTCGCATACATAGCCAACATATGCGAACTTATAACACAGCGATGAATTTTCATTTACACAGCTATAATTAAAAAATGGAAGTGTACACAAAAACTTAGTAGTATGCTCAGTAGTCGTAGATAACTCACATTTATCTCATCAGCACGTGGGGAGAGGTGCTGGTGCCTAGGTGGTAAAGGATAAGGACTGGTAACCTGTGTGTGGTAAGTTCGACCCTAGTTCGTTCCACAAAAGCATATTCGCTTTGAGATATTTGCAACTTCACCTTGTTTCTCCCGTAAATACTTTATGCCATTCTAAAAATGATTTTAACTAGAAAGTTCATAGAAACGAATACCTCACTATTCATCTGATTTATACAAAATATATAAATGATCGTCAACAACAATTAATATAAGTATCATCAACCGCAGCCTCATAAAGATGTGTTAGGATTGCTACTAATACAGTCATGTAGACTAACATGTACGTGTGGACGGCATGTTAATTCTATATTGAGACGGCCATAACAAATTGATAGATGCATAAATTAGGAATTTTTCATGACAAACTTTGCCAATAGTGGTTGGAAATCTGGTGGCGATATTCATGGCGATATTCATGGGATATTCTGTTGTAAATAAATAAAAAAAACAATAAATAACCAATTTTATTAGGACTAAAATAAATAGTGTTTATTATTTAATCCAGGAAAGTCGTAGAGAAAGAGTGAGAGAACTCCACATTTGAAACCAGATTATTAAATAAATAGATATTAGAAATGAGTATTATAGACTATATGGTAATTGTGGAAGGTGAGTAGGATTGTTAGTTTTATGGAAGGAAATATAATTTAAAACATTAGATAGTTTGATTTTGAAGTAGGTTATTTTAGGTATGGAGAAAAAAGGTGCAAACGTTCACTACAAACCGAAAGAAGTATTGGGATAACAAAATAGGAGGAAATTTTATAATAGAAATAAGAAAATAGTATATTGGGGAGTTGATTGTAATGCTTACCCAAGTTTCCCAAAACGTAATATCGGCATGGAGTATAAACTAAAAAACATTTCTTGCTTACTCTATGTTTTATGTAGACATTTATGTTTGAAAATAAAGTAAAAGACTGCGAACAAAGGTTCCCTGTTCTAAGATTCGATTTCCCTATTTAATTGAGTTTATCAATGAAATTCTCTTTTTTTCACCCATTTTAAATGAATGAAATTTGTGAAATATAATATGCTATCTCCTTACACAGCTATAAAATAGTACTATTTAAACTGAATTATTTCCATATAGTTGATTCTCTATTGAGACTGCAATTAGCTTTACATTATGCGTATACACCACTGTGTTTTTCGGACCTAACATCTATTAATGCATGTAAAGTATTCTATAAGTCATGCCGTAAGAAAACGTTAGACATTATTCATTAAATCAGATTGAAATCCCGTATTGCCATTACAGTTTTAAGCCATTATATATATATATATATATATATATATATATATATATATATATATATATATATATATATATATATATAAATGATCTTCAACAACTGGTTTTCTAACGAATGATAAAAGATATTTTTTTGTATAGTTTTAAAGGTTAAAAACTTCAAATATACATACATATATATATATATATATATAGTGTTGACTATTAAGGTTTAAAATAAAAGAATATTGCAATAAATACACAGACACCAGGGTTTATTATTGCTTTACATGATTTTTAACATTTCGTTTTATTAGCAGGTTTTTGTGTCATAAGTTATCAATTTTTCATAAAAACAATAAAATTACCTCAGTCCAAAAGAAACAAGTACTAACAATTTTTAGATTGATTATAACATTCTACGTAAGCATTTTATTCCTTACTTTATTGTACGTGGAGGTGTATTCACATTTTTGGTTGTCATATATTTATGAACATTTTAACTATCGTGCTTTTTTAAGATTGATTCTGGTACTGAAGAGCTAGCAACGTTGCGCGCATAGTTAAAGGAGAACAAAAAATATATATAATATAAGATTATACAATAACTGCTACTTATTTACTTAATCCGCATGAACTGACAGTTCGCAAATAGTATTCTTAAGATAAATGAATTCATGCATTGATGAACTGCAGTCCAATCTCATCCACCACTTGAATTATTCTCCATTTTCTTAGTAAAAAACACATTCTTATTCTGATGATTCACATTATTAACAAGCAGTCAATAAATACGTTTAATGTGTCTATTTCGTTTCCACAGGGATAACACTCGGGTCCTCTTTTGATGCCGTAGTGTTTCGATCTCATGATTTCAATTCGTTATTATTATTCCGCCTCTATATTTATTTCGGTTTATTTATACAGGAATCTTAAAATGCTGCCAGTAACATATTAAAAAATTGCTAATTGTGTAGCTAGGAGATGGACAAATTTGTCCTTGCCGTTAATTGTGTCTCCGATGACTATCACCTTATCAAATATTTCTATCATCATTTTGATGTATTCCATAACAGAGTCATCATTTTTTTTTTATTTTAAGCGAACACCATTTTCTTCTCAATCCTAATTTGTTATCCCACGTTTTCTTTTGAAATTGATCAGCCAATTTCTTTCGGACGATCGCGGTGTAAATCGTGTCCACAATTAAATATAACAGTGGCAATTACACTGAAAGAATATTGTGGCTGAGCGAGATCCTTCTTTTGAAAATACGTGTAAATATTCATGCTTCATTTCTCAGGATGTGGATTTAGTTTCATCTACTATAATCATAACCCATCGTTAATTAATACCATTTTACATTGTATTTTCAATTTTGCATTTTGGACCAATTAAGCAGCATAGGGACTTAGTCTGGTTTCCATCGTTATTACTTGTCATCAACATCACAAATGTTTACATCATTATTAATTGCACAAAAACCTTCATCGTTATTACTGCACAAAAACTACAATCACAACCGAAAATTTTCGACGGCCAAAAGGTTCAAACATGATTTATTTATTTATTCTTTTATCGTCGTAGTGGACACATAACCTTTGGTGGTTACTTATTTAATTCAAGAATAAATTAAATATAAAATATCTGTTAGTAAATAGATTTCAGTCTAGAGATCTTGTACTTAACGACAAACTATTTAAAAAGTGAAATTAAGTAAACATCCCTTTTTTTCTGAATTTAACACACGCAAACATCGGGCGCAAGTCTGCACGTTTTATTTGCTTTTTTCAGACTGAATGCACACACACACACACACATATATATACATACATACATAATATATATAAATACCCGTTCACATACACATTTTACAATAAAGCTAGAACTCAGAATTAGATAAAATCGAGCAATTGCATCGACAACGGACAACGCCAGACCCTAAGTGGGTTTCGATGTAATGTATCTCATCAGTGACGTGCTCCAACATAGGCGCGAACCAAGGTCGTCGCACTCGTAAAGTGTGCAATACTGACGACCTAACAATATGGGCCACATCGCATACCTCGATTTTTAAATACTTATATTTTTATCCAGTTCTACATTCTACGATGTGACAAGCAACGCGTCCTATACAACTAAAATAGTTACTGCTGGTATGCAGGCGGTAGATATCACATCTACAAACATTAACTGAAATTAGCTGACTCCCCGACACGATTTCGGAACAACCTATTTGTTGAGGCACATCACGTCCCTACGAAGGATGACCCACTTTTTCTACTTTATATATATATATATATATATATATATATATATATATATATATATATATGCCCGTATGGATATATATATATATCCATATGGATATATATATATATATATATATATATATATATATATATATATATATATATATATACATTTAGTGGAGATTGTAATTAATAAAAACTAAAGAAAGTGCTCAATACTGTTGTAAAGCAAATATGTGTTTTATTTTTGTTACCGTATCTTTCTGTTAAGTTACATTATTGTTTCGGCTACACGGCTGTTTCTTTTTGCCGGCTTTCATCCCAAAATAGCGTCTTTCATCCCAAAATAGCGAACATTTCTGTAAAAGCCAGAGGACGCTACAGACGGCAAAAACAAACGGCCGTGTAGCCGAAACAATAATGTAACTTAACAGAAAGATGCGGTAACAAAAAATAAAACGTATATAAATACATATATATATATATGCACGTATATATATATATATATATATATATATATATATATATATATATATATATATATATATATATATATATAATGACTGCGGCTGTGAGAACAGCATATACTTTTCATTCTGTTGACTTTATATATCAGTTATTATCTTATATTTTTTTTATATTGGCGGTTTATTAAGTGTGTCTTACTGTGTCGAATATATACCCAAGAGTCAAAAGAATGAAAAGAATAGTCAGTCACAGACCTAATAATGACTTGGAAGAATGAAAACAAAACGGTCGTTATGTAATTGACAATAAGGTAAACATCTAAATAAAGCAATCAAATGAAAAAATCTTTTAACAATATTTTACACGGTCAAAATAAGATCTCTTCTAACAGATTGTCATTTTAACAAAAATTCCTTTCTCTCCTTTCCAGATATTGACGGTGAGAGACGCTAATAAATAATCCCCTGTCATGATTGTGCACCAGAAATAAAAAAATTGATCTGTGAATTCCCCCATAAAAACATCACCGCTCAAAATACACCGGCGTTTGTTGAATTTTTACAAAGTCGATATACTTGATCTGAGGAGGGTTAGGGGATTGATTCGTCAATTTCAGTATAGCGATAAAGATGTGACGGGCAAAGAGCGCTGTGTATGTCCATTCACAGCCTGCACCCAATCGCTGAGAATGGGTTATTTTCAGATCATTTAGTGTGTTAACGATCCGCAGAAAAAAAAAATCTGTGAAGAAGTAGTATGCTGGGCCCAAAGTAGAATGTGAGGTAAACCGATGAGCAAGCAGCCTCTTAGCTTGCCTTTGAACGTCAGACCAGATAAAACGTTTACCTCCAGCACTCTTATTAGTGACATGGCCACAGAATTTTATTTGCGCCTCAAATATTCGTCGTGTTTTGAATTTCAATAAGAACAAATAATGAATCCAATTTATCATTAGAATTCAACATATATATATATATATATATATATATATACGTATATATGTGTGTATATATATGCATATATATTTACATATAAAAAGTGTGTGTGTTACACACACACACACATATATATATATATATATATATATATATATATATATATATAGTGTGTGTGTGTGTGTGTGTGCGTGTGTTGGATGTTTAGATAAGAAATCAATAAATGCTTGATCGCTTTCGTGAGAACTAAAAAGAAATATTTGTTAAAAAATATATTATTCAGATTCTTAGACGTCTCATTGTTTATTCAAGTAAAGCGACCTTTTAAAGATCGGTAAATCCATTACAATTATTAGCGACTCACGAATTGAAAAAAATTAAAAGAACGGTGTAAAAAAAACAATGAATATGTATACACACACACACACACACACACACACACATATATATATACATATATATATGTATATATATATATATATATACATAAGCAGAGGTATAGATAGAGATGTAGGTATATAGATACAGATAAATACACACATAAATAGATAGATATAAAAGAGATTGACGAAAACAAACAGGTATTTTATATTTATGTGAATTCGATTATCATTTTATCAATTTTCAAGCCACGTTTAATGTGTTTGTTTTATTAACATTTTAAATAAAAATTCTTAGCACGAAGACCCGACGGAACCCGGGATTGAATGATGAAAAACGAATCTTTCACACTCATATATTTCTATTATCATCGAAATCCGTGGAATCGCCGCGGTATGAAGCTTCACATGCCTCCTTGCAGTAATCCAGTACCAAATATGTTTTTCTACATTGAACTATAGGGAACCTACTGTTTCTTTAAAAATATAGTTTATATAAAATTCTTTCCTGTCAACGAAAAAAAAAAACATTAAGAAATTAAGGTGCGGGGTTTGAACTTATAAATTCAGTCATGGAAAAAAAAAACGAAAAAAACACGTAAATGTTCAAGTCTTATAAAATTCTTTGCAGTTAATAAAAAAAAGGGAAATTTACATGCAGAGGTTTACCTACAGACCACTTCATGCAAAAAACACATTCTATCAACTTCCCCACAGTAGAATTTTCACGGCCCGTTGTTCTATCATAGTGTCTAAGAGCCAACCTGAAAAAAGCTTCACCAATGATTGATAAATTAAAATATAAGGGGGAATTTTGAGACAAAACTTAACTTTCGCTTGAGCTGGGATCTACTGCTGGGATGATGGGGCATGTTCAGCATTATTGTCTTTGCGTTTTCCTCTTATGGTCCTTAGTTTCGTAATGGATATTTCGTTTCCCCCATTCAGATTCTAATGATATTTTCTGGGTTTTTTTTCTTTTTGCCGCTACAACCGCTTTTCTATAAGTGATCTGTGGGGATGGGAGCTCTTCTTGTCTCCTTCCTGTTTTTGAGGAAATCTTGCTCCAAGTATTAGCTTCCTTCTGGGACTGTCTCTTCTCTGTCTTGTCCTCCTTGCGAAGGAAAACCTTGACTTTCTCAGAAAGACCAACAAAGCAGGCTGAGGATGTAACAGAAAGACTATGAGTGATCTTCTTTTTACTCCCAGAATGCTGAGGCTTAATATCATGGTTTCAATTGGCTTTACTTTTAGGGCGAACATTTTTTTCTTCTGATCTCGAAGAAACACGTTTGGACACTTTCTCCCGAGAATTTGGTAAAACAAGTGATTAACAAGTAGTCAGGGTTAATTGAACTCACCTATTACTTCGCTTGTGATAATCTAGCAAACGATGGATAATTCTGCCCCAAGAGGTTCCACTAGTGGCGCTAACCCGATGAACTGTCTATTTTGAGCAGACGATGCGTTGAACGGCTCGACAATACGTCTCTATTATTAACAAAAACCTGATAATTGTTTTATTGAATACTACGTTGATTGTAGGAAGAAAATGTTTTAATACTGAAGAAAACAGAGTTGCAATCAGTATATGTTGATATTTAAGTAAACTTTTTCTATTCGGTAAAATGCTTGAAGTCGCATATTCGCTTATGACTTAATGGGTTGGCGACAGTGTCATTATTTTAGGGCAAGCGATAGGGTATCCTGCATATTGTCGGATAGTTGATTTGTATTCGGACGCTGTTTTCAGTACAAGTGGGCTACTTTTACTTGGTTTATAACAAGATCAGTTTATCTTCGCCTCCTGTCTTGCCTTTCCTAGTCTAAAACAGGGACCGTTTTCTTTAATTAATTTATCAACTCTTGTTATCGTATTTTTCATTTTCTTGAAAAAAATATAAATTGGTTGGTTTTATAATTTAAATTCATGCATCCGGTCCGACCCTCATAGGTTTTTGGAATTCATTATTACATAGAATTTTAATTTTTAGTCTTTCCAAATAGAGTAAGTGTCAGAGGTTATCCTCCAATTTTAATTTGTGTGTCGTCAACGCATTTTTTTTTATGAAATGTAAATATTGTTGGTCTGTTCAATTTTTCCACGTGTTTAAATATAATATCGAAATGTGTGAATCTAAGTTTCCTTTCAATTTAATTGCTTTGTCTAGAATCGTTACTGTCACATATTTGCGTAAAATTTCTTCATAGTATTGAATTTTTGTCAGACACACCAGTTTTAGTTCAAATTTTATTTCTGCAATAGAAACTTTTGTCTTCTGTTGTTATATGTAAAACATTTTTACAATGATATGAGGTGTTTATGACCCAATGCAGATTTTCACACCTATTACAAGGAAAATCAATTTATCTTTCTGAGAAAACTTTCTAAATGTCTACGGATATGCGTGGCCATTTTTCCTAGCAGGTTTTATTTCGTACGTACATTTTAGATTGTTTAGTTACACTTCGACCTGATGCAAGTCCTTGTGCAAATAGTAGACATTTGAAATTGTCTACACTGAGATAGGATAAAGTTTTAAGTTGCCGCAATGTTTATTAACCACGGCCGGATATGTTGCGAACTCATCCTGCTCATATTTCACCAGATTCAAGCATTTCCATCGTTTATTGAATAAAAATATTTTCGGTCTACACAGTTATCTTAAGAGTTACATCGTATTAGAGAAAAATAAGTTCGATATTTTCCGTGGCAAAACAAATTGCACAAATTTATTATGTTCAGAAGTCTGTAAAATGCGTAATAGCAAACTGAACAATCGGACCAATACTGACGTAAAAATGTCGCCATATCTTCTATAATATGTTGAGAACAATGTTTCTTCTTCCGGTGAATAGTAAAAAGTGTTAATAGCATTTTATGTTAAATCTTGTGAAAATGCAGTATTATATGTATACGTATTGTTTTTATGACTTAGGAAACTAACTCTTCCATATGCCGCTGACGAATAGAAAATTGTTCTTACACTTGTTTCTTTTCGTCTTGTTGAACTTGAAGATGTTCGTTTTTTATGTTGCTTTATCATTTTTAGTTGAGGTCGCTTTTACTCTGTGCGTTCTTGTTGTTTTTCCAATTGTACTTATAGATTTTTGTGCGTTACTGGTGTTCGGATAATTGTCCTTGCTGCTGTTTTTTTTTTTAATTTTACTAATTGTTATTGTTGTGTGTGTTGTTGAATTTGTAATTTAACTACTTGTTCCATTGCTTCCTGGATAGCACTTATCTTTTGTATTATTGGTAAAAACTAAAAGATGTGCAGATTTCTTTTTAATCAAAAAAAAAAGGAACACTATATTTTCAACCGTGTTTGATTTGACAAAGTCTTTTTTTTCGAACAACTAAGGGGAAACAGCATTTCGTTTCCTATTAGCATTGTTGTATATGCAGTTATTTTTTCCTATTTTGTTTATAATCTTTTGGGATGTATACTTTCTTCCGAAGTAACTGTCGAATTTATATCGAAAAATGTTAACGGAACAAAATTCTTCTGAGATATTTAAAAGAGGAGACAGAAAACAAAAATTCTCTCTCATGATAATAATATTAACCTTGATGTTCATGGTATACAAAGAAATCAGGAAAAAAGGAAAATATTATTTCTCACATTTTAACTGTGCAGATGTTTTTAGTTTATTCTCTTTTCGCCAGTGTTCATTTTGACGTGAATATTAACTGTCTTGACAAAAAACTGTCTTTTTGCCAATGTTATAGCTGAAAAAAAAACGCTGTTTGAGTTTCAAATTGATTTCATACCTAGTCGCCAAATAATGCCGGCGTGCTTGTTCGCTGTTTACTAATTTTATAATGCAGTTAACTGGACCTATTGAAAATGGATAACAAATCGACGTTCGTCGGTGTTGTGGCGAATTTTTGTGAGCACATCCTTAAAATGTTAGCTTCCTACTGTTATCACCCTATTTAAGGGTTACAAAGACAAATAGAAGACAAGAATGGTGTAGTAGATTGCACGAACAAAGATTGCTTTTCTTAGAACTGCAGGCATGTGGACTCTCTTCCTATTGCCTGCTCTCCAGCTGCCTACAATCTGATTGACTTCAAATCCAACGTAAACAAGTTTTTGATGAACTTTCCCCCTAAGTAATCCAATTTACAAAATTCCCACTAAGTGGCGATTTCTGTGTGAAGAAAAACAAAAAAAACTTACAAGACAAGACAAAAGTGTGGGGTGTTCGTTTAGCCGACGAACAACCTCAGTTATTTCAGCGGATATAGACTCCGCATTAAATCCTTGTTTTCCGGTATTTATTATGTATGAATCATCCCAATCGTAAGTATCAAAGTTAACTCCGTCACTACAAATGTAAAAGGGTATTTTGCAAGGCGTCCGGGTCTAGTAAAGCAACCTTGTTTGATTGAAAATTGCGTCATGCACTTATGTACAATCAAAACATACCAGGAAGTGAATATGTCGGTTGTAAAATATAGCTTTTTAAACGGTTTCTAAAATTATTTATCTGGAAAAGAACAGAAAATAACACGATCTGATTATACTAAGACTAGACTGTTTTTACTAAATTAAGCCTTCAAAACATTCATTCGATCAGAATTAATAGTTGTGTTGTTGCGCAAAGTAAATTTATATAACGCGTTTATCTTTCTAATTTTAAAATGTTCTGGGGTAGTTAGCACTCCTATATCTACTGTAGTTTGGATTCCTCTGACACTATGTTCGCCAGACATTGCTGCGGTCGCGCAGAAAGCACATTCTCTTCTCGTTTCTCATTGGGATTTTGATGTGCTGACGAACGACTGTGATGTTTACTCAGCATTTGGAAATCTTTATAGCTGTGTGATATATGTACTAGTGAGTCGCATCCTGTCTGCGACAGTAAACGTAGTTGTCGCGATCGTTAAGGGAAGATTGGTTGTGGTCGATGCTGCCCTTAAAAACGGTAAGTTCTAGATTGTCGCAGTTTGCTAGAGGTTTTCGTTTTTTTTTTTTTGTTTTTTTTGCAGTATTTCTCTCGGATGTGGGGCTGGTAGTTTTAATGAGGTAATGAAATGCGATCCTGAACCCCAAAATCGATAAGGTGGGGGAAGGGAATAGAGGGTCCATAGGTTGAAAGCATTCTGTGTGACCTGATAGCCTCGTACAATCTTTTCGGCAGGTTCCCTCTGAATCACTCAGGGAGGGAGATGTGGACGTGGTATGCTAGTGCGGCCTTTTGTCCGAATACTTACCGGGACAGAATATTAGTTAGAATGGACGACGTTGATTTTCTATCTTGACCCACGTTCCACTAGCTAGATCATTCGTATCATAAATTAGTTATGCCCCGTTCGAATTAATGTTAACGTTAACGCCTAGGTTGGCTGGGTACTGAAAGTTGAACGCCTCTTTCCTGGAGATGGTCGACTTTCAGGAACAGCTAACGACACTAAATAAACGGGAGTTTGTGGGAGCGGTTATCGGGAGTAGATACTTGGTTTAGCATAATGGCATAATTGGATGCTTTTTTGTCCAATATAGCCAACGCCTAGCTGTAACTAGGGCTCGGATAGAAAAAGCATGTAGAAGGTAGCGCTAGCCAAGTGATCAACGGAGACCACGATCGCTTGGCTAGCGAATGATATGAGGGGCAAATAGTTAGAGTTAGGTTCAATAGAGTCTCTAACGAAGCGGTTCACCTTGACGCTGTTGAGCATTAGGCCGTTTTACGCTCGGATGGATACATTCGAAAGTTAAAAACCTTGAAGGCCGTGCTTTCATATCGACTCGCAAGATTTGCAATGGGTTTCGTGAGCATTTGAGGAGTGCTTAAGCCAACTACCCAGACTCTGTGGCCAGGAGTTTTCATCTATTTAGCTGGCTCACCACGCCTTACTGCGGCTCGAGCGGCTAACTATAATGAGATGGCTACGGAGACTGAGATTATTACTGCGTTGAAGCAGGTTGGCTATAACAAATCACCAAGGCTCGATGGTCTGCCCTACGAAACATATTTAAGGCTGTCGCAGATGTTGGTTCCTCTTCTGAATGATGTGTTTAACCGGTTGTTTGTTCAACGATCTATCTCTGGGCAGGTTACCAAAAGAGTGGTCAGATTACTTAAGAAAAGTGATCGACATGGTAACGAGGACTTTGATAATTATAGGCCCATCACTCTGCTTTACACAGAGTTGAAGATTTTGGCAGGAGTTCTTGCAAACCGACTGCAGGTTGTTATCAGCGACTTAGTCGAACCGGATCCCAACTACGCTGTAAAGGATAGATCAATTCAAAACAACTTGCACTTGGTGAGCACGGTCTTAGGGGGAATTAAAAACGACACAAAGCTATCGATAAGGTCAACCATGGTTTATTGGAATCCGTTATAGAGACCGCTGATTTTGGTCCAGTCATCCGCAAGTAGGTATCTGCTCCGTATCTCAGACCGACGGTAGTGGGGAGGATTATTTAGGGTCTCTCGGTCTGTGCATACGGGTTGCCTGCTATCGCCTCTGCTTTATGTCCTAGGATTGGAGCCCTTCCTTCGCAAATTAAGGGACAGTCGGCAAGACCAGTCCTGCGCTGCATTGCTCTATCTGGCGGACAATGTGCCAGAGTGTCCGCGTACGTCAATGATATCAGCGTATGCGTGTTTAGACGTAAAGACATAAAAACGGTGACTCAGTTGTATACGCAGAGTCTTCAGCTGGAAAAAAATTGGTCAAAAGTACGGGCCATGGTTGAATCGCCTGTGAGAACTTGGATTCAAAGGAAATTATTCTTGAGGGGTCATGCTGAGGCGTGCTCCAGCTATGTTAATTTTTTTTATCCTTTACTGCTTGCCTGTATGTTCTAGGGATATCTTAGCAGTAGCTAGGTTAATGAGGGGCCCACATGCTTTGATATAGTTCATGTATTTGGATGTGTTTCCGATCGAGATCTGGCTGATTACTTTAAGCGTTAGTTTAAAGTAAAGATCAGATGCGATTTGAAAAGAATCCATCACATGGACTTCGATTGGAGATGGGTGCACAATACTAGTTTGTGCATCAGCGAAGCTCGGGGTTCGATTTTTTGTTTATTTCCTTATTGTATTGGGCATGCGATGCTAAATTCTATGGATCCAAGCCGATTAAACAGCATTTAGATTAGGGTTGGATAGGGTAACCACTTCGAATGGGAAAATTTATAGGTTCAAGACTAATGTTAGTATGAATCTAGTTCCTGTCCCTGTTTTTATTTTTTCTCGGTACTAAGAGAGCTTCCAAAGATGCCAATGCCACGATCTATTGCCCCTTTACATCTATTTATCTTGGAAGACACCGTCTATACCCTATGTTTGCATCCCGATCTAATTTATTTTTGAGTGATTACCCGTAGGTCCCCCAGTCACTATTAGGTAACGACCTGCTTGTTCTCGACTTTTGTTGGAAAACAGTGGGTGTTCTACACTTAGGTAGGGAGTGTCCTTACTAATCTGCCCCCATAGGCTTCAGTTGTTTTCTTTGTTTTTTTTCTTTCTTTTTGAGTGCATTCAAGATTTGCTACACTCTCATCATGTCCTGGGAGCAGAAAACAATCAAGAATAGGGTCGGCCAACTGGTTTACATGGTGAAAGGACGATATGCCACGCATACGAAACACTTGAAGCAGTTGTAAATATTATATTAGAATGTTGAATTTGAAATATATTTCAATTCCATTTTAATGAAATTTATTTTTTCATACAAAAATATTAATGTTTCCAGCCACTGTTACTCAATTTTATTTCTTTAATTACTACATAGTAGAACGATAAAATTGATGCCCGAGAAATAACGAGATGGTTCCATTTCCTTTTAGTGAAACCCGGTTATATATTTTAGTGCAGACCATCTACTACTTGGCCAGTTGTGTACAAAGACTAAAAGCGATATAAGCTATCTATCATGACACAATGTTCAACCATATCGGAGACGCGCAACTATGCAACTCATGCTCTCTACCGATCCAAGGTCAATGTTAATCGGTTAAGGGCATAGCTGAACGAAGTTTCCGGCAACGATTATGGTCTTTGGTGTGATTTCAATAAAAGTACAAATCATACCATCTCACATCTTTGAAGTCGGCTTAAAAGTCAACCCTAAAATGAAGCTGGATGTGCTGACAAGTAAAGTCATCCCCTGCTGTAATCAGGTGGCCGCTGGAACATCCTCGGTGTGGCAAAAGGATTCGGTGCCGGCCCACAAATCCAAAGAAACCCAGGCTTGTCTTCAGAAGGAGTGCTACCGAGCTTATACTCGTCCCCACTGCCCTCTTCATCCGCGACCTGAAATCGCTGGACTATTCGTCACACACCAGAAGCTCCTAAAACATCAAAGCCAGCCTGACCACTGCCATCAACCGCATATTCGCTGAGCTCACGCCGGCGCTTGTAGAAAAGGGATGCTCATAGTTCCGGACCCGTATCGCGGTGGTAATTAAGGCTGAATGCGGCTACATTTAACAGACGTCTGCTCTACTAAAGATTCTAATTATCTAAAAGTAAACATTACTTTGCAATAAATACTAAACAAAATTAATCATACTACATATGAGATGCCAATAAATAATTTTTTAAAAAGTGTCCTGTGTAGAAGCACGTATTAAAAATAAAATCATAAAATCTTTTGGATAATGTAGTTAGAAGTTTTAAATGTTTATAACTACTTAATTCCTATTTATATTATTGATTTTCTTACCACAAATATTAATTAACAGAGAATCTTAGACAATGATTCATTTTATTTTCTCAACAGAATCAACAGAAAAAACAGTAAATCTCTCTATAATCCCCTTTGCAGAGAGCGATTCATTTAAGAAATTTTGAAATATCGTTAAGCGAAGATTAACAGTAACCGTTATGATGTCAGCAGAAAAAACGAGACTCGGGTGAAATGCATTCTTTTTACGAAAGCCACTATTGAATGCTATGTGAGGTTTGAAAAAAATAGGTTATTAATGAGCGAGTTGATTTTGTTTTAGGCAGGCGAAACTTAATTAATATGAATGTCTAGATAATTTCCGGATATATAAATTGAAATGAAATACATACACGAACTAAGTTAGCAAATTAGAAAAACAAAAATAAATGAAAATGAACATTAATTGCAAAAGCAACATAAATAGAGAAATATATAAAAATATATTGAAGACTTGTTCAAAAATACTTTTTACAAACTATCTAAGCAGAAAGTTCTCTGGAAAATGCTACTTTTTAACATCAATAACATAGACGATATAACGTCTATAAGATTTGTTATATATATATATATATATATATATATATATATATATATATATATATATATATATATATATGTATATATATGTATATATATGTATTTATATGTATGTATATGTATATATATGTATATATACGTATATATATGTATATGTATATATATATGTATGTATATATATGTATATGTATATGTATATATATGTATATGTATACATATGCATACGTATATATGTATATATATGTATATATAGGTATATATATATGTATATGTATACATATATATATATGTGGATATATATATATATGTATATATATATAATTATATGTATGTAAATATCTGCACCACGAAAAGATTTCAAATGTATATACAAAAACTAATAAAATCCATGTGTTTTTATTAAAACTTTTCAATAAAAAAAAGGTTGATCTACAAAAGAGAAAGTGTCTGTCTGTGTATCTGTCTCTCTGTGTACATTCCCCTAAACAATATCTCTGTCAATTTTTAGTCTACATACTTTAAATTTGCTATACAGGGTACTGAGATTTGGGAAAATCTTTCCATTCGGTTTCACACCAGAAATTTTGCTGTTAAGGGATAAAAATTCAACGACTTGACCTTTGATAACTCTACCAATCTCCTCCGACAATTTTGGGTCTAAACACTTGAAATTTTAGATATACGTTCTTTGGGCATGCATCTAACTAAATGACTTGATTTGCGCCCAAAACTGTAAATGTTAAGAGGGGTATAATATGAGTCAAAGTTAAAAAAATGACCGCTGCGATCTCTACCAAATTACACGGACAATTTCTTGTCTAAACATTTGGAATTTTACATAAAGGGTATTCAAAAATAGACCCAGCTTTTTAATCCATTTGGGTCGAAAATGTGAGCTACCATTTTATAAATGCATGCATGTATGTTTGCATGTCTGCCTAAAACTTTCGACAGAGGCAACGGATTTTCACAAGATCCATATCGTTTTGTAGTTCAACCTTTTAGACGGAAAATATCGAAAAATTGGCTAAAAACATTAATTTCTTTATCTTCACCTGGACCCTTTTCTACAGGGAGGGATCGCTTTTTTCGCTGATATTTTCGAAAGTTATCCCCTCTTTTCGATTGTCTAATCTTTATTTAAACCTATGTCACTTTCCGGTTTGGCGGTGGTCGTAACAGCAAAGACGTCACGTTTTCCCCCATTCTTTTCCTCCTTCGCGGTACAGGTTCGAGCCTGCCTTCCTACTACCACTTTTTTTTATTCAACATACACCTCCAAACACCCGGCAAACGCCAGGCTGAAAAGCTAGTATAAAATAAAACGTTTTATCTAAACATAAAACCCCCGTCCTATTATTTTGCTGCCATGTGCCTGTTTTGATTCAAGAACATTTTTTAACATAGTTTCTTTTCTGGAACTTCAAGATTTTAGACTTTTCTCCATGGTCCTTATTTCCTGTTGACTCTATTAGCTAAGTGCTTCGACATATCCATTCGGTTATGCCTTAGTATAATGTGAAAATAAATCTCGTTGCTCACCTCCCTACATATTTTCCATAAACATTTGCTTTTAAATAGTAGCCCATCATGTTAAAGTCGCACTTTACCTTGTGTGGGGTTAATAAATGAAAAACAGCTTACATAAATCAACTCGCGATTTCGTGATAAGTTTATATGATTCTCCTATTTTGGGATTGCTGTGAGATATAACATTTGTTTGATAATAAAAATTTATATGACGATGAAATTATCTACTTTGACGGATTTTAAACCTACTATTCTTTGAAATTTCACTGTAAGAATACCTATTTGGGATTTTTTTATCTGGATTCTGCTATGTGTTTAAAGTAATTCACAAATGTTTAAGGGTTATATCAGTATTTACATTTTTTAAAGATTTACAATAATCTACAAGAACTTATCAAGACCTATTTTTCTACAAGTCTGTAATGTGCTAAATTCTTAAACAGTTGCCATATTCTCCGTTTTCCAGAGCCCAACCTAAAGACAGTATTTCAACTTTTAAATTTGTTTTATCTTTTACAGTTTTTGATCGAGATTATTTAAAGCTTTGGATCCTATTTTCTTTAATTTCACATTGACTTTATTTATGCATTTCTGTATTCCTTTCTTTTTTCATTTGCTTTTTTATCTCTATTTTCTCCAAATTCACCTTTGTTTTCACTATCTTTTTTCTTTTTTCATTTACTGTGTTCTCTTCGTTAATTATCCCCTATTACTTTATACTGACCATATTTTCCTATTTTTCCTCACTAGTACTCACATATATATACTACCCATCTGTTGTTTTGCTTCTAATATCACGTTCTTCCTCTCATCGTATACGTCTCTCTTTCTATAATTATATTATAATTGTAATACCATTTATTATTTTTCCTTATTCAAATACTTTCAATACGCTTCCAAATACTTCATATTTTATCCTTACTATTAATATTTCTTAATTTCATTTCCAACATAAGCCAGTGTTTTTCTATATTTACATTTTGTGTAATTTTGACCTTTCTCTTCTGATATGAAGCATCTTGCTTGGAAATGCAATGGCCTAAGGCGGTTTATTTTTTCTTTCTCAGTTTTCTTTATTTTATCCTTTCTGAGGTTATAATAATATACGACATAGACACGTTTGAGACATCGGTGTCCATCAGATCACTGAAGTAAAGCAACGATGAGCCCAGTCAGTACCAGATGGGTGACGTTTTGAGACTTCCAGGTGCTGTACGTGCTCTCCGCTTATCTTGGCATTTTTTCCAGCCACCCAGGAATTCTTGCCACTGGACTAAAGTACAGATTATTCAGGAGAGGTGTGGTTGGTGATTGTGCAACCCTTGCCACTCAATGGCACGCGCAGTTAAGCCTACAGGGGTATCCTTTGCTTATGTGCGATG
Source organism: Euprymna scolopes (assembly GCF_053919585.1). Classification (NCBI taxonomy): domain Eukaryota; kingdom Metazoa; phylum Mollusca; class Cephalopoda; order Sepiida; family Sepiolidae; genus Euprymna; species Euprymna scolopes. The sequence goes on along the minus strand of NC_136491.1, from coordinate 139,293,932 downwards.
AAACAGAGGCATACCCAAATATTTTTATTTACTTATTTAATTCATCTTTTAATTTTGATATGATATATATATATATACATATATACATATGTAATAAATAGAAATATTTATGACGCATGTAAATATTTTAATTCTTCACGAATATTTTTACGACTAAACAACAAGTGTTTAAAAGTATGGCTAATCGAAATAAAGACAATGATTTTACATGTATTTCAGTTTCCCATATAAAAATTCACACCATGTGTGAAGCCATTCGAATCCAGCCATATATAAAATACCGGAGCACATGCAACAGCGTCACAGAAAGACAAAATAGATAAGTACAAATAAAATGCAGCGTTTATTTTAATTAAAAGGTCGTTGCTTATCAAGATGATGCGCCAATGCGAGTATAGGTTTAAAGAAATTGGGCGAATGATGGGCGCCTCCGCGCAATGAAACAATTGGATTTGAGCACAATATTTATTCAGAAATTCTTTATCAAGTGGTACCATTAAAAAGTATTTGTTCACATTAGACTTGTTATAATTAGATGTAAATTAGCTGTATTTTGTTCTACGAACAGAACACTCCAGGAAAACAAAATCATTATGTAAGTTGCGCTTGCTCTGTGATTGTGGCTAGGAGAAATGCTATAAGCTATTAACACAAGAATACAGTAGAGCAAAACTTGCAGCAGTTATTCGGCGTGAAAGCGATGTCAATGATAACGTATTATCACCCCCATTAAACTGCGAAGTCAGTTAGGCACAAGTTCTTTTTTCGATGTGAGAAAATTCAAAAGTGAAAATGTGATTGAGAGGAAAATACAAACTCTTTCAGTCTCGAAGGATATCTATTTCACTGACAAAGTTCAAAAGACGGGGTGTAGAATAAGAATATATACTATACTAAACTCCCGACCTAAAATCTAAAAACACTAAAATTAGTAAATACACCAGTAAAGTTTAAGTTTCGAATGTAATTATTTACAAATGATTTTTGTGGAGCATTCGGGTGAATATTGGACACGCCAAAGATCATTTCTTCGAAGTCCACTACTTTAAAATGTTTGGAAATATATTGTGGAAAATACATTTGAAAAATGCTTCCGACTATTTTTTAAATGAATTTTTGTTCTTTTGCTTATTGTTTAAAAAAATTCAATTTAAAATAAAAAAAAGTCTCCATTGAAAAAAACATGTAGTAAAATATTTGAAATTAAAAAATAAGTTATATTTTATTAGACTATAAAACAAAACACGTTTTCTTATCTTAAACTTATTATTGCGTAAGTATAAAATACTAGTGTCTATAGGTATAAAGATAATGATTATTAATTATACATATCAATCCCCTTTATATGAAAGCTTAAGAACAATCACTGTATTTTTACACTCGCAACGCTTCACTATTTCTACGTCATTTAAATGTAATTTGAACCTAAAATATAAATATCCAGATTTTAAACAAGCGGTGACCCAAAACTGCGTGCAGACGACTGGACAAAATCAGGTAGAAGTACTTGCACAGAAAAAAAAACAGATGGACGAAAACAGCTACGGAACTGTCTTACACAAATTCGACAGAGAAATAAGAATGGCCATTCGAAAAATGGAAAAAAATACAAAAACAAAATCATTAAGCAAATGACTCCCTGCTATTTTACAACATCTGTCCGAATGAAAACATGCTGCCTATATTCAACTTTCATGATGCAGCCACACAAAGTTATACTCGGAAATTCAAAGTCAGCCTCGTTAAGCGACAAATTACTATTGCCCAAGTGGTTATTGAACACCACACTTTTGACATGCAGGAACTAAAAAACAAACCAAATAGCAGTCTCACTACCGATCAGTACAATGAAATACAACACCGTTTATCTGAAATCTATAATAACTTTGAAATAATGCATGGAACATCTATCCAAAATATACTTAACTCTTTGAATAAATTCTTTATTTTACTTTCTTTAAAAAAAAAATAAAATAAAATACATCAATCTCCTAAACCAAACACCACATTTAATATCTTAACATAGGACCTAATTTTCACGTTTTAAACACATAACCACGAAATCAAAAAAGCTAAAATAGAACTTTGATATGAAAATAGTATTACATTAAACAACGAACAAAAAATCATTACGCCCCCAGGAATTAAAAATATACTCAAAGCTGAATAAAAATAATGAAAACAGGTTTAATAAAAACGAAAGATCTAATGCAATAAAAGCTAATAATCTGAAAAAAGCAGGGAATGAACTTAAGAATCACTCAAACATTATCGTTATAAAAAAACTATAGAGTTAACATCTACGTAGTATATAACAAATCTGATTATTTCCAAAAAGAACAAACAATTTTAGATCACCACACAAAATTCTAAAAAGTAAAAAGGACCCTATAAATTAACTCAAAATTCAAGGACATAAACTTATAACTGCGAAGAATGCTATAATAGACAATCAAAAACTCCCGAAAATAATTTGTGATTATGAACCCGTGAACTTATATGGCAATGTAAAAATCCGCAACACCAACTCTCCCATCTACCTCATTATTTTAAGAGTGACAACTCGTATCTATAAATTAACGAAAGCAATCAATGTTCTCATAACCCTTTACCTGCAAATAAGTGCAGCGTAAAATCTACTGAATTTATACAAATTTTCCAAACCACAAAAGTTAATAAAATAACCGCCTAACTAGAGGTAGAAATCCTCTTCACTAACGTCCCAGTTCACAGAACCATTGATATCTTCATGGGTAACATATACAATAATATATCTCTCCCTCCCCCTCAAAATTAACCAGATAATCCTAAAAGAAGGTATTACTAATATGTACGACTGAGGTCCCCTTTTATGATCATGAAGGCAACATTTACACAGATATTGATAGAGTGCCTATGGGTTCTCTACTAATTTTTACCAACCTGGAGAATAAAGTATTTAATACTATTAAGAACCATCTATTTATGTTATATACGTCGACGATATTTTTATTCATGCGTGCAATAATAACGAAATAGAGAAACTAAAGGATCATTTTCAAACAAATTCCGTACTGGCTTTCACTTATAAATTACACGTAAGACAATAGTATTCTATTTCTCGACGTTTTCATGGGTTTAGCAAAGATGAAGTTCTCCATATAAAAAAAATATTATTGTGATTGATTCTTGTATCTTAAACTTCAAAAGTGAATGTCCATACTGATGCTAAATGGCAATTATAAATAATATAATTAATCGAGCCAAATTTATCACCTCCAAAAAGAAAATTAGTCCACAGCGAATTAAAAAAATATCAAACGGGATTTAATTAATAACCAATTCCCAACTTTCTTAGTCGATAAACAAATAAAACTAAGAGTAAAAAACTTAGACCGAACTAATTATAGCCAGATTTACAATTCCCAGCTCATCAATATATTCCATCGCAACAGCTACACCACAACTATAAATCAGATGAAAAGTTACTAAGGAATATAATCTATCGATGTATATCCTCAGTCAAAAATAATAAGATCAGATTTGTCATTTACTACAAGAAATTAACAACTGCTTACCTTATGCGGTAGAGGCTGTTTAAACAGTTATATTTAATTTAGCTTAAATTTGCGGTTTTTGGAAAAAAATGAGAAGTGCGGAGTTTCTTTTTTGCGCCACTGTATATATAGTAATATGACAACTTTGAACAGAATGTAATTACTTTCAGGTGTTTTTTGTGTTTTCTCGTAATATAAATATGTAATAAATCTGTCAATTACGTATTATGTATTTTCAAATTATTATCATTATTATCATTATTATTATTATTATTATTATTATTATTATTATTATTATTATTATTATCTTGTCTATTTTCCCTTTCTTGTTCTCTTGTTTTTATTTCTATTATTTACGAATAAACTCCGATTACTTTTTAGTTATATTCATGTTTGTTCGAGGCTTCTCCATCAGAAAAGTAATACAACGGATAATTGAGTAGTAAATTGAGAACATTACTACGCCATCTTGATCATAATATTATACGTTATTTTGAAAGATAAGTCGTACATGACAAAATAACAAAAATAAATGACAGTTTTCTGAAAGAGCAATAGCAGTCAGCAAGAAAGTATATGCAAGTTAAACTTCTAGGGAATGCGGGATAATTGGTTTACACTTAAATGTAGATTTCAAAAATATATGTCTGTGAAATGGAACTGAGACAATGTATGCATTGAAAAATGTTATCCGTTGGGTCAGTATTTGTATTTCGGTTGTGCATTGTTACTCGTGAAAATTTACTGTAAAAATGAAATGAAAAATATAAAGTTAAAAACATAAAAAAAAAGTTAAATATAATCAAATTCAAAATTGTTCACTATTCGTGCTCTCTATCTGTATGTATGCATGTATATATATATATATATATATATATATATATATATAATTGTATTTTTCTATCTGTGTATCTATCTATTTCATCCTTTTTACTTTACTGTCTCTATTTCTCTGCATATATATAGACGCATATATATATATATACAAATATATCCACGTACATCTATACAATCAATCTATTTGTATATCTAAATATCGTGTTGATACACCGGTTATCGCTAGATCACCGAATTTAAGCAACGTTGAGCCTGGCCAGTACCAGATGGGTCACTATTTGTGAAGGCTAGGCGCTGTATGTACCGCGCTGTGTTTTAGAACTTTCCAGGTTGTTATCTGCGGGCGCATTAATTCATTGGAAGAGATGTATACCCAGTCATCGTTAAGATATGTATCTAGGAGAAGATAACTCTGATGTAAAAACACCTGCGGTGTACTGTATGTTCTGTCCTGTGGCAGTAATCTGCACTGACAAAGGTTAGCAGTATTACTAAAAATGGTGGTTGTTTCTACAAAAACATTTCACCACTATACACAAATCATCAGCGTGGATTTCCGAGCAACTTAGTTGCTGTGGCGGAAGTTCATACGTCGGAATCAACGGAAGAGTCCATTACATCTATACACCTATTCATTTTTGTTTTGTGTATATTGATATTCATATCAAAAACGTTCTTCTCTATTTATTTAAAAATAAAATACAATGTTCTTATATATGGATCGTGCAATTGCATTCATCTGCTAAAGATCTAGCTAATTTGCATATTCCTTTTAAACATTCATTTTAATTAATTCCTTATTAGGTTTTTTGTTTTCTAATGGAATGATCATCTTTAGTTAATTATTACGTGTAATTATATTCATGCAGATATTCTACATTATCTATACTTGTATAATATTTGCGTAAAAAGTTTATAGTAAACACAAAATTGTTTCCATATATATTTATGTATACGTATATATTTTTGTTTAATCTATCTGTATATCTATAAAAGTGAACGTGTCTATGTGCCTGTTTGTGTGTCTGTCTGTGAGTCTGTCTGTCTGTGTATATTTCCCTACGCAATAACTGTCAATTTTTAGTCTGCAAACTTGAAATTTGATATGCAGAGTACTGAGATTTGAGAACATCTTTGATCGGGTTTCGATCCGAAATTTGGCTGTTAAGGGGTTAAAGTTAAACGATTTGATCTTTGAGTATTCTACCAAACTCAAAGATCTTTGAATATTCTACAAAAACTCTAAGGAATGTGGGATACATGGAACGGGCGGGTAAAGAGACTAGAATTGTCCGATCTATGTATGCGATATTTATAATCAACTTGCTTTATACAATGAGTACATTCATGGACGAGAACATCTATTAAATAAATCAATCAAATAACAAATATAAATTGACAACTAAAATAAACATAATTAATATTAACATAAACGACAAACTTCTCTCTGATTTTCTATCCTCTGATCTTGGGCAAGTGGTGCAATGGGGAAAGAGGTGGCTTGTTACTTTTAATGCATCTAACACTAAGCTTCTATCTTTACATCATCAACGCTCTGATTTCTAT
>NC_136491.1:139217993-139282993 GCF_053919585.1 Euprymna scolopes | reverse complement strand
CATGGTTTAATCATATCGCTCACAAGATTTTTTTTACTAGCATACATCATTTTATATGTAAAAATGTCTTACTGGAATTAAGAGATAAATTTTCATTATATACATCTCAAATATATAACTTGTAGAATCATAATCATTACGTGAGAGTGTTAGACGTTTTAGATACCGCAATATTGACTTTTATTTCCAAGGTACATACATATTTAATACCACTAACATTTTTGACATTGTTTCTGATACAATAATGTAAGACACAATTTTAATAAAAATAATATATATATATATATATATATATTCATACATATATATATTCATACATATATATATATTCATCCATATATATATATCCATACATATATATATTCATACATATATACATATATAAGTAAATAAGGTGTACACTCATGAGCAAAGAAAATGGACCAAGAGTGAAAGATGAAAGAAATCGATTTTTCAATATTTTCCATTAATTTTTGTTAATTTTAACTGAATATTTCTATTTTGCAGATCATTATTATTATAGCATATAATAATAAATGAAAAAAGTAATCCTAAATAATGGTAAGACTGAGGATATAAAAAACGAATTGTAGGATTAAGGCAGTCCAAAATTACTTACAAGCAGATTTTTGATATTTTAAGAAATAAAAAAGTGAAAACATGTCTTTCTGTAGTGAAGCGAATTGGTCAATGGTTCGAAGTAGAATGCGCGGTAAAAGGGAAATCTGGATCTGGTCGGCTTAGAGAATTAACTTTGAAGGACGACCACAAGCTTAACTGTTTTGAAGGATCGAAAGAAAACTAATCTTGACCATAGCAAAGAATTCAAAACAGGGACTTGAAATTCTCTTTCTAGATATACAATATCTAGACGAATGAAGGAAATGGGATTTTCTTCTAAAAGGTGTGCGAAGAAGCCATTTTTATCTAAGAAGAACATCAATTATAGAAAGAGATTTTTCTCGTATTATGACAAGAAAGATACAAGACTGGTTCAGAAATGTTTTCTGGCCAGAGGAATCAAGATTTTGTCTTGCTATTTATGCTCCCGAATGGTGCAATCGCAGAACTGGAGAACGATTTTCACCAAGTTGCATAAAAACGACATATAAACACCGGAATAGAGGGATAATGATATGGGGAACTTTTACTGCAGCAGGAGTTGGGGAACTTATTAGATGTTAGAAGTCAATCAATGCAAAGGATTACATTGGAATATTAGAAACAGGACTATTACCAAGAATCCAGAAGCTGGCAATATATCAGAACATTATTTTTAAACATTATAATGTCCCTGCACACACTGCTAAAGTCACAAAAAATGGTTTTCTTATAATTCAATTAATGTGATATTTTGGCCAGGTGAAAGCCCCGATTTAAACCCAATCGAGAATATTTGGTCCATAATATCTCGTGCATTGGATGGAAAGACTGTTTCGAACAATGGCAAACTGTGGGAAGCTGTGTAAAGCGAATGGAATAGCATCTCCTCTTCACAGTGTTTCACTTTGGTTTAGAGCATGGCTAAAAGGATTGAACTTTTAAAGAAACCAAAAGGGAATGCGATTCCGTTCCAAGCATTTATTAAAGTAAATGTCTTGTTCTGTGTTATTAGTCTTGTATAAGTTTCCTTGTTCAATTGTTCTTTGTTCAATATAGCATTTAGTGCGATAAAATATATAAAATTTGTTTGGCCCATTTTTTCCTCACGAATATATATATATATATATATATATATATATATATCAGTTTGAGAAACCTATATATATATATATATATATATATATATGTGTGTGTGTGTGTGTGTGTGTGTGTGTGTGAGTTTCTCAAGCTCATATCAGACACAGTGATTCATTGCACATGCATCTGATACAACCTGACCTGCTTGAATATGGCCCTTGAACTGTTGTCAGTAACTTTTTGATGTCATAGAATAAAGTCTAGAAGTCCCGCTGTTGTATCGATATGCAGAAGATTCTCACAAGATGTGGCTATTTTCTTTTCCTTAAAATCACAGGAGTAAATTAAATAAGTGAATTACATGAGGGGGAATACAGTAAAAGCGATATCTCTATTTTCTTTAAATGGGTTATTATTAAAATGGTGAATTATTATTGGTTTTAACTAAATTTATTTTTAACGCTTAAAGATAATATATTAAAACACGTTTTAGTGGAAAAAAAACAATTATCGTGGAAGTACACGAAAGAATACAGAAAATAGTAGTAGGTATCTTTATACATGTTGTGGGGAAATACCCTCTGAATGAACTTAACCACCGTCTATATATACCGGAACTCTTAATGATCCAGCAGGGCTCTAGTCATGGAGTTAACCGCACTTTCCTGGTGGAACGTAAATTCAAAAAAACTGTGAATTACATCTGGACATCCGATCTGTCATTTATGAATTTGCATTCGTGGTGAAAACCTAACAAACCAGATTTGAAAAAAAATAACTTGTAAGATAGCACGTGCAGTGACTGGAAATAAAATTGATTTTATTGTCGAAATATTTTTTCAGTAAATTTAAACGGGATTATTAAAAAGTTAAGGGTGTATGTTATAAACATCTTCCAATCTATTTAGTTTAAATTTAATAAACTGTTGGTCAAACATGCAATGCAACACAGGATATTTACCATGCCAACAAAACGATAAAATAACAGCGATAAAACCTACTTAAAGCATTTTATGAACAAGGGTTTTTTTTGTGAACAGGGCACGATCTCAAAAAGAATCGACAATGTCACATATATCATTCATGGCCCAACATAAAAGGCACCTGAGCCAAATAAGGAGGGTCAAGCAAAACCACCACAAGAAGGTGTAGAGGCAATCTGGAGAGTATATGACCTTATTGACATAGAACCTCCATAAATCATGCCAGAACCAAGACGCCTCGGCGAAAGAGAAAGCGCACATATCCCTTGGTGGTCTACCCCAAAAAGAAAAAAATATATCATTTCACACCTGGAGAAAGCATCTTAGGAGTAAAGTGTTGCAGAAATCTACCCTTTGCATGGACTCAACCCCCGTCCATGTATACCAAAACTCTTAACGATCTCAGCAGAATTAACTGCGCTTGCTCGGTGGAACGTAAACACTCTTTCATTCTCTACCTTTTTGTTTGTCTTTTATTACCACACGTCTTGACTTACACCGTTTTTATTGGCGAATACCAAGCCATAACAATACACAAACTAGCGTTCGCTATATAAAAAAGGATATATATATATATATATATATATATATATATATATATATATATATATATATATATATATAGCTCAGATCCTAAGGATGGGAACTGTTTTTAATAATTTTAACTTTGTCGTTTACACATTCGATGCAACTTGCTATGACTGGCTTACATTATTTCGATAATTAGCCGAGAAAGTACCGTGCTGAAATTTTAACGTACTTATTAAAAACACATTTTATTTATGGGAAAAGGGGGTGTTTTATAACTATCTCGTATTTTAACTTAGCAAAAGATACAATAAAACTTGAATTACTAAACAATCTAATAAAAAAAAATTGCAGGATACCTTCTTTGAAAAAGCATCAATTTTTTATAACATGGTTTAGTAAATAAAAAGTTTGGAAGCAATATTGACATTTATTTCAGTAAATAATTTATATGACTGAAAAGGGAATTTCATTAATTTACCCGGTGTAAATGTTTTATTGAAAAGAATACGAATTTTATAACTAGTTTCTTTTATTTTGCTTGAGATCACATTCTGTTTTAAAAATCCTCGTGTATAATATATATATATATAGAGAGAGAGAGAGAGAAAGAGATATAGATATATAGATAGATAGACAGACAGACAGAAAGATAGGACTGCTTCATACTCTATATCTTTGCAGTAGTAAAAATATACACTTATCGCAAGTAATTCATTCAATAGTAGGAATTCGTCAGCCAAGCAAATTCTCTTAGTAGAAAGAAACAAGAGTTTGTGTAACTCATTTGCTATAGGTTTGTATTGTTACATTATTACATGCATAAAAATGATTTTGTATTTACAAACTGTTGTGGTTTGTTTTTAAATTGAAAATAGAATCCATATCTGAAAAACAATTAACGTATAGTTTGTTATTACTAAGTGTAAACAATCATTTAATAATTTGTTTTCAAGTGAATATCATGATTTAAAGATTGAGAGAATGAATTTGAACAAATGAAATGTATTTTAAATTATATTCATAAAAAGGTTCAGATATGCCGCTACTGTCAGTGAAAGAGTTTGAATCAATATTTACGTAAGTCACGGTACTATCAATGTTTAAGTATACGATTCAAAGCCCAAATACTAATCTATAACAAGATATTGTAGATCTGGAGCGTGTTCAAGTTTTGGCAACAATGATAGTAACAGGACTATCCACGTTTCTTACAAAGCGACGTTCCGAGAAGCCAGTGTATTCTCACTTTAGTAGCAGAATATAAAGTGTAAAATTTTGTACAGTATGAACATGGAACACTAGATATAAAAATGTTCGTTTCTGATTTGCTACTTAGAGATGTGGTATTCTCATGACTGTATCTGTAATCAATGTTTTCTTATTAGGATGTATATATATATATATATATATATATATATATATATATATATATATATATATGAACAAATGATTAATAAAACATGTTAAAAGACATCTTGAAAAAGAGTTAAAAACATATTTAATTTTAAAAAGGAAGCACAAGATAAGTGGATAGTCCTTAATCTGCGGAGTTTCGAAGAAATACTCTCCTTCTCATCAGAGGGCAGGAATTAGCAAAATGCGGGATCGATTTTTGCTTGTAAAAGTATTTAGTGAAACTACAAGTAAGTCACAGATCTTACTTGGTTAAAAAAAAGAGTGAGGTAAGGGGAGTAGGAGGTAAAAGAAAAATGATAAAAATATTTCACATGAATGGATAGTCTGGTGAAGGGTAAAAAATCCAAGAATTGTAAAATCCAAACACGGTAGAATTAAAATTTTCCAATCCAACAGGTAAGTTCCAAATGGTCCAAAATGATCCAAAAGGCAGAATTCCTTGGAAAAGTCACAAATGGAATGAGTTCCAAATCATTAAAAGAAAAGTTCAAATGTGCACAGAAAAAGCACTGGAGAGAATATTTAAAACACGTCTGCCAAGGCCAGAGGAATCAAGTAAATTAAGGTTTAAAAAAAAAAAAAAGAAAAAAAACGGACAAACGGTGAAAGTTTAAATTTGAAACGCAGGATCAAACTGACCCAGACAAAAAGCGTGAAAGTTAGTGTTAATAATTAGGTCAACTTAAATATGCACGTGAAAGTCCCAGAATTAAGCACGAGTCAGAGAAATAAATAAATGACTAAGTTTATGAAATAGAGCGTCTATTATATAAAAAAATGAAAATAAATAAATCATAAATTGAAAATTAAAAATTAAAAAGTTAAAAAAATTTTAAAAACCTATATATACATATATACATACATATATATATATATATATACATACACATATATATACATACATACAGGCACACAAATGTACACATACAAGAACATACATACACACACGCATATACATATATATACATATATGTATACATATACAATAACACACATATATATATATACATATATATACAAACACACACACACGCATGCATAAATATATACACATATCCAAAAACATATACAACTTAAACAAATGCATACATGATGATTGCAACGTCTTGTCAGACGAGTGCCACTCCCTCAGACATTTAAAATCCATGAGCCCAAATGCCTAAGGGAATATCTATACAAAGATGATGTTACAGAGTCTTAGCTTTGTACGACAGCTAAGTCTCTCTCTCAGTTCAAAATTTGGAGATCCAGCAACAAGAAGGAGCTAGATAGCCAGCAACAAATTAAACTGCAGACCAGCTTAATGCGGGTACTGGCCTCCCGCTTTATGGTTTTTTAAATCAGAGATTTGCTTCATACATACATACATATATACTTACATACAATTTAAGGGGAGGGAATGGCCGGTATCTACAAACTCTGGAATAAGGCAAATAAATGTGTATGTAAATGCATATAGTAAAATATAAGTAAACAAATACATAGAATAAAAATGAGTAGGCTGATGTATATATTTAATTAGTAGGTATACTTATACCATAAAACGGAGACAGCAGATGGGAAACCGGCTAAAGAAATAAAGAAAAACAAAAACAATTAAAAATATAAAAAGTTTAGAAGGTAAGATTAAAAAAAATTATGGGAAAAGGTATATATTTGAAGGGTTAACTTAATAGCTATGTAATTTCAAATTTACCATATTTAAATTTGGGCATATGTTTGCAATAAGAGATCAGTTCGCTTTTAGAGTTTATTATATTACTACTTTGAGGGGAGGTGATAATAGTTATAGCTTCAGATGTACAGAGGTGGCAAGACTTAGATTCTGGAGTATAAGACTTAACTTTCTTTAGGATGGTCCATTTAATTGAAAAGTGGGTATTGGCAGAATTAAGTTTTTTAACCAGTGTAGTTAGAGAAGTTCCCTGGTTATTATTTGAATTTTGGTTATTGAAAGAAGAATTGTGGTTTGAAATTCTTTTCTTTATTAAAGTTGAAGTAGCACCAATATATGTATATGTTTTATTAATAGCTCGGGGTCGAGAATTAATATTAATTTGTTGATTTATACTGGGAAGAGAATTTAAATTTTGTTCATTTTGATGAACAGAGGATAGGACAATGATTGTAGCGGGGTTGGTTTGGAGGGGATAATTAGTGTTGTCAGTGTTAGGATGGCTGCTATGAAAAATATTTTTATAATTATTATTATTATTATTATTATTATTATTATTATTATTATTATTATTATAGCTGCGTGTATGATTGAAAATAGAGGGGCTGGTTGATTCGTTTGTTGGATTAATAATTATATCAGAGGGATGGTCGGAGGAAGGATAATTTGGTGGCAAAATGTTATTGTCTATTATTGGATAATTGCGTGGGAGCTCTGTAATTGACTATTGAGTGGGCAAAGATGTTTGTTAATAGAATTGCAGTTGCTTTTTCGTTGGATTGGGAAAGGGATTTTTTGGGGTGATTTAATTTTTTTGTTATTAGATGCTAAGATTCTTTGTGCTAAATTAGGCATAGTAGAACAAGAAATTCTTATTGAGTTTTTATTAAAAATTGAACTGTATCTGTGTGGGTATATATATATATACATATAAAAGTGAACGTGTCTGTCTGTCTGTCTGTCTGTGTACATTTCCCTACGCAATAACTCTGTCAATTTTTAGTCTATAGACTCGAAATTTGAAATACCGGGTACTGAGATATGGGAAAATCGAAGTGACGGGTGTCAGCCAGAAATTTGGCTGTTAAGGGGTCAAATTTCAACGATTTGACCTTTAAGAACTCTACCAAACTCCTCCTACAATTTTGGGTCTAGACACTTGAAATTTTAGATATAGGTTCCTTGAACCTGGATCTAACTTAATAAAGTGATTTGAGCCCGAAACTATAAATTTTAAAGAGGTCATAATAGAGGTCAAATTAAAAAAAAAATTACTCTTTTTTTTTTTTGCTCAGCATACACCTCCAAACACCCGGGCAACGCTGGGCTGAAATGCTAGTATATCTATAAAAGTGAACGTGTCTGTCTGTCTGTGTACATTTCCCTGCGCAATAACTCTGTCAATTTTTAGTCTATAGACTCGAAATTTGAAATACCGGGTACTGAGATTTGGGAAAATCGATGTGACGGGTGTCAGCCAGAAATTTGGCTGTTAAGGGGTCAAATTTCAACGATATGACCTTTAAGAACTCTACCAAACTTCTCCGACAATTTTGGGTCTAGACACTTGAAATTTTAGATATAGGTTCTTTGAACCTGGATCTAACTTAATAAAGTGATTTGAGCCCGAAACTATAAATTTTAAGGGGTCATAATAGGGGTCAAATTAAAAAAAAATTTACTCTTTTTTTTTTTGCTCAGCATACACCTCCAAACACCCGGGCAACGCCGGGCTGAAATGCTAGTATATATATATATATATATATATATATATATATATATATATATATATATATATATATATATATATATATCCAATTGAAATATTTGAGTTTAGAGGCATGTATTTTGTTGGATTATCAAAATTGTTAGCTATTAAAGTTGTGGTTCCAAATTAACATCTTTAGGAAAAATACCATTTATTCTCGTCCGTTGTGATTATGTACGAACAAAAATTTGAGGAAAGTAATATATATATTTGCACTAGTATAAGTTATTGTATGAATTTCTGTCTATACGTTTGTAAGGTTTTAGTAATGATATATTTGTTGAAATATATTTATATCAGTAGTGGAATACATAGTGGAATATATGGCTTTGAAGCCATAGTTGCATAATTCAATGTGAATAAATGTTGTTATAATCTTAAGTATCTTTGTTAGGATTGTATTTCATTGAACTTTTGGACGAGTATATACTAGTAACGGTGCATCTGGGAATTTCAATTTAATATGTTTTATATTTAAACGACCAGGACAAGAACACCATTTTTTTTAAGGCGGTGTGAAGCAAACAATATTTCACATTTAACTTAATATACATTGTTTTCTCCATGCGAGTAAACTGGCCTGGGTTTTTCATTTTTTTCAATAAGGTTTTATTAAGTCCCGGCTTTATTTAGTTGTCTGTTATTTTCTTTATTTGCTTGTATTCAAACAGATTGTTCTCATATTTTTAAGTAACGTTTACATATATTTCTATTCATTTCTATGTTGTGACTTTAATTTCAAAGTAAACACCACGTAATTATAGTTTTATTTTAATATTAAACGGATGTCATTTATATTTCTGATAGAAATCACTTTATTTCTATTTATTGTATCGTCGTTAGAGAAGCAAACAGTGTAGGAACACATGAATTTATAAATTATGCCCACTTATATTAAGCAGGCGTTTATCGTGAATAATTTAAACGTATCACATAACAATTTTGAGCTCTAGTAAGTACTGAAATACTTATATTAGTTGAAACCGTCTATTTACGTTATTTGGGAAAATTATTGAACTCAGTAAATATGATAATATTACAAATAAAAATTAAAAGAAATAAATATCCACAGTACCAGAAAAGAAGTAAACAACAAGAACAAAGTGTAATTAAAAAGAAAACCGGAAATGGAATTGAAATCAGCCATTGCAATAGGTGGGATTATTAAATAAAATGCAATCGTGAAGGCGGTGTGAAGCAAACAATATTTCACATTTAACTTAATATACATTGTTTTCTCCATGCGAGTAAACTGGCCTAGGGTTTTCATTTTTTTCAATAAGGTTTTATTAAGTCCCGGGTTTATTTAGTTGTGTGTTATTTTCTTTATTTGCTTGTACGCCGATATATCTATCCAGTTTAACAGTCATTCTATATTTCAGAAAATACCACATAATTTAAATTACGATTCTCATGGTAAAAATCTGCAAACGTTTAGGGGACAGCACAAATGTAGATACACACAAGACCAATCGTTTGTATATTTACTACAAATAACAATATTTTAATCACTTTGTTTATCTGTAAATAAACAAACCTTTGGAAAGACTCTTAGCGTAAAATTTGCCAATCTCCGTCTGTATATTATAAAAAAATAATTATATGAACACAACGTAGTTCCAATCAGCGGAAGATTGTTTTATGAACAAAGTAGTTTAAGAAGTATTTTTTAATGTATATGTTTAAAAATTCCATAGAAGCAATATTTGTGTTTTTGCATTTTTATAATGAGACTATCTAAGTTGTTTGTTTTCTATATCTATTAAACGTAGTGTAAACCGAATGATTAATCTAAATCTGATTCTGTTCCACTATTTATCTGCATTTCACATGGGTGTAAGTGTTATCATGCTTGATCCTTTTTACATTAATAATCTAAACGTCAAAATCGAGAAAATCGTTTAAGTTACAATTTTCTATTTTCCTTATGTTATTTCATTGGGTAAGATGTTTTATACCAATTTATATTACCAGAATGAAGGTTTCATCTAACTGTTGTAAAACAAAAAGAAGAGAACCAAAAATCTTAAAAAAACAAAAAAAAAAAACTAAAGTTACACAGTAGCACGCAACAACCGTCTCCAAAGATTCTCCGTACAACAGTCTTTCAAGTATTATCAGACAAAGGTTTTTCATCTCGTTCATCTCATCCCCTGGTTGCACAGTTTCGACAACTTCTCAACCGTCTCAACAAAGTACGACATTTCCTACAACCGTCTACACAACATACCGCACAACCGTGTCCTAATATTCTCGTACAATTGTCTCCACAAACTCGTACAACCGTCTCCACAAAGTCGCCTAAAACCTCCCCCACAACATCTCCCACAACCGTCTTCACAACTTCTCGTATAACCGTCTCCAAAAAGTGTCGTACAACAGTCTCTACAACACCTGGTCCAACAATCTCACCAAAGTCTCCTGAAACAGTCTCCAAACATCTCGAACAACCGTCTCCGAAAGTCTTATACAACCGTCTTCACAACATATTGTAAAGCCGTCACAACAAATTCTCGTAAAACCGTCTCCACGATTATCCGACAACATTATCCAAACATCTCGTGCAACCGTCTCCACAAAGTCTCTTATAACCGTCTCTAAAACATCTCTTACAACCGTCACAACAAAGTATCGTACACCAGTCCCCACAACTTCTCGTACAACCGTCTCCAAAATCTCCTATATACTCTCCGCAATTTTCGGACAACAGTCTCCACAAATTCTCCTACAACACTCTCAAAAGATTTCGTAAAACCATATCCGCAAATTCTCCCACAACAATCTACACATCATCTCGTACAACCGTATTACACGCCCGTATACACACGCCCAGAGCCCCCCCCCCCGCTTCGGCGGCACGGGGGACAAGATCAAAGTGTAGTAGCTGTTCCGGCAGATACTGCACTTAAGATAATTTGTACCAGTCAATGGAGGGGAAACCCTCTATACTGGGACAATTATTATTTTTGGTAACCAGAGTGCCCCCTTTTTGCCTACTTTAAGGGGAGCTGGTTTTTACCTCACATTAAAAACGGCCTTGTGCCTAATTTGCTCAGTGGGGGAGCAAATAAATACCATCTCGTACAACCGTATTTACAAAGTCACATACACCCGTCTCTACAAAGAATCTTACAACCGTCTCAACAACATCTCGTACAACAGTCTCACAAAACTTTTGTACAACCCTCTCCAAAATCTATCCTACAACCGTCTCAACAATTTTCCATAAACCGTCTCAAGAACATCTGGTACAATCGTCTCTAGAACCTCTCGTAAAACCGTCCCTACAAGTTCTCGTACAACCAGTTAACAGTCTTATACAACAGTCTAAACAACATATCGTAAAACGTCTACGTACCATCTCGTACAACCCTCTGAACAAACTCTCCTACAACCGTATCACAAAGTACCCTACAACAGATCTCATACAACCGTCTCCGAAAATTTTCACACAACCGTCCTCACAAAGTCTCCTACAACCGTCTCCACAAGTTCTCCTATAACGGCTTTCTAAAACGTCTCTTTGAACTGTCTTAAGAAAGTCTTGTCCAAAGTCTCGTAAAGCCGTCTCCACAGCATATAGTACAACCGTCTCGACAGAATCTCGTGCAACCATCTCAACAAAGTATCCTACAAGCGTCTCCACATCATCTCGTACAATATCTCCCCGAAGTCTCGTAAAACTTCCTCCACAACATCTCAAACATCAAGACATCTCTACCATGTTCCACAAGATCTTAAACAACCGTCTCCACGATCTCTTGTACAACTGTCTCCACAATTTCTCTTGCAAGAGTCTAACCAACATTGGACAACCGTTTTCATAAAATCTCATACAACCGTCTTAAAAATATCTCGTAACCGTCTCATAATATTCTTCTAAAAGAGTCCACAAATATCGTACAGCCGTCTCATAATATTCTGTTACAAGAGTTCACAACATCTCGTACAACAGTCTCATAATATTCTCCTACAAGAGTCTCCACAACATCTCGTACAACCGTCTCGACAAAAACTCTTAAAGAGTCTCTAAAAGATTCGTACAACAGACTCCAAAATTTGTCGTAAAGCAGTCTCCACAAAGTCTCCGAGAACAATCTCCACAAATTCTTCTACAACATACCGTACAACCGTCTCCACAACTTCTCGTTCAACCGTCTAAACAAAGTCCCCTACAGAACGCTCCACAACGTCTCGTGCAACTGTCTCCACAACATCGCGTACAACCGTCTCCAAAAGTCACCACAACCGTCCAAAACCTTCTTGTACAAGCGTCTCTACAAAGTCTCCACAACATTTGCCATAACATCTCGTACTACCGTCTTCACAAATTTTCCAACAAAAGTCTCAATAGAATCTCGCACAACCGTCTTAACAACTTATACAACCGTCTCCACAAATTCTTTCTACAACCGTCTTTAACATATCTCGTATAACCGTCTCAGCAACTTTTCATACACTCTTCTGCACAAATTATTATACAACAGTCTCCACAAAGTCTCCTACAACCATTTCCACAACATCTCGTACAAACATTTATATAAACTATCTTACGACTCTCTCCAGAAAATCTCTGCAACAGTCTTCACAAAATTTCCCAGTACTTTCACCACAAAGTCTCGTTAAACCGTTTCACTAAAGTCTCCTGCCACAGTTTCCACAGAATTTCCTTCAAGTGTCTCCACAAAATCTCCAACAACAGTCTCCACATCTTCTCGTACAGCCGTAAGTATATGTCGTAGATCCGTTTCGACAACCGTGTATACAGCAGCGCTACAACCGCCCCCAATATTTTCCTACAGCAGTCGTCACAACATTTGATACAACCGTCCTCACAAAGTCTCCTACAACTCTCTCGAAAAAGTCTCGTACAACCGTCCCCTCATAATCTCGGACCACCGTCTCAACAATACGTCGTACAACCGTCTAAACAAAGTCTTCTATAACAATCTCTAAAATGTCTCCAACAATATTCTTCCCAACGTCTCGTACAAACGTCTGTAAAATATCGTGTACAACCGTTGCGACAACATCTTGTACAACTGTTTAAAAAAGTCTTCTAAACTTCTTGTATACTCGTCATCACAAATCTCCTACCAGCGTCTCCACTTCTTGTACAACCGTTTCAGGATATTCTAACAACGGTCTCCATAGCATCACGTACAACCAGTCCACAAATTCTCCTATAACAGTCCCTTCAATTTGTACAACTCATCTTCACAAAGTTTCCTACAATCATTTCCACAAATTCTCCTCACACAGTCTCCAGAACCTCTTCTACAACTGTCTCCACAATTCTCGTAGAACCATCTCAACAACATCTCCTACAACCATCTCTACAACGTCTCATACAACCGTCTTCACTACTGCTCCTACAACTGTTCCTGTCACATCTCGTACAACCGTTTCCACAACATATCCTAAAACCGTCTCCACAACATCTCCTAAAACCGTCTCCACAACATATCGTAAAAACCTCTTTACAAAGTCTCCTGCAACCGTCTTCAAGGTGTCTCTCAAACAACCCGTACAATCGTCTTAACAAAGTCTCCTACAACGGTCTCTATATCTAGTACAACCGTCTCAACAAAATCTCGAACAGCTATCTTTAAGAAGCCCACACAATAGTCCCCACTATATCTCGTACAACCGTCTCCAAAACTTCTCGTACAACTCTCTCGCCACAGTATCCTTCAAGAGTCTCAACAACATTTCGTGCATCAGTCTTCACATCTCGTACATCCGTTACACATAGTCTCCCACAAGAGTCTCCACAACATCGCGTATAACCGTCTACACATAATCACCTACAACTATCCTCACAACATCTCGTACAACCCTCTCCAAAATAGCTCGTACTGTAGTCTCCACAAAGTCTCCTAGAACAGTCTCCACAACATCTCCTACAACAGTCCAACAACATCTCGTAGAACTGATTCCACAACATCTCGTACAACCGTCTCAACAAAATCTCCTACAACAGTCTCCACAATATTTTGTACCACCGTCTCCACTAACTTTTCGCAAAACAGTCTCAACAAAATCTCCTACAAATCTCTGCAACATTCTGTACAACCGTCACCACAAATGATCCTACAAGAGTCTCTAGAACATCTTGTACAACCGCCTCTACAATTTCTTACAGCCGTCTTCTTGAACAACCGTGTTCTCGAACAACAATCTCCACAAAATCTCCTATAACAGTCTGCACAACATCTCGTACAACCGTTTCCACAACATCTCAAACAACCGTCTCCACAAATTCCTCTACACGAGTCTCCACAACATCTCACACATACTCATTTACAAAAGTCTTTACATCTCCTGTTACATGAGAGTGCCTGTCCTATTTCTCATCTAGGTAAAAGCCAGACTATATAAATTTAAATGATATTAGGAAAGGACTAGAATCGAACCCTGTACGCAAGTGTTTAAAGATAATGGATCAATTGAAATCCTAGGAATGCAGTCGATTGGTAATTTATTTGGAAATAACTGGATATCAAATATGTCAGTTTAAAGAATACACAATGCGAGTCTATTGATAATGATTAAAAATAGGTTAGATATTGAATAATTTAAATTGGGATTTTTTTGTCTGCCAAAAGTGTGTTTGGACAGAGATATGTAAAATCCCTGAGAAAATTTAGTAACGTTGATTGACAGAAAACTTCAGACATCATAAACAAAGATCATCGATATACTGAAACACGGTTCAGAGTTAGGAAAATATCCAGACAATCACCGTCACAGAGATAGAATTTAAGACTGGGAGTTAATGCCTTGAGAGGCGAATGGTGAACGAGCGACCATGTAGCTATACAAGTTTGACTTCCTGACATCATCAATTAACCGGCTAAGGAATAATGAAACCATCTAATATTTTGTGACCGTTTTTCTTCGTGTCATAATCAACCAACTGATAAGATAAATATGTTTTGATCATCATATTTAACAAGCATTAGTATAATCCCCTACAGGTATACTGTGTCCCCACCATTACCAAAATGTATCTCCCCTCTGTATAAATGTCCCAGCACGTAATAATAATATGAAGTCCCAAACAATCGCAATAGTCGTTGTCGTGATGTAAACATATAAATATGTCATTATAATCTTCTTGTTATGAATCCCTGTATTGTTACATGATAAGGGCTGTCCCCTTTTCATGTAAGTATAAAAATAGAGAGATTAGTTAAAATGAAAATGAAATAGCAATAGACGAAATTCGAACCTCGTAATTTAGGTTTAGAAATAGATTACGTGTGAGAATTTAAAACAAACGATTGTTTAGAATAGAGATCAAATATTTCAAGAAAAGAATGTGCCCTGTCAAGTTTGTTATGAAATTTTAAATTGAAAGAATGCAGCTATAAGATAATGTTTTTAACATATTGGAAAAATAGGTTACTGAGTATAGGTTAAAATTCCTTTTGTAGAAAAAGGAAAAGTTTTGGACACGCATGTCCAGAACACGTGAAAGAAGGCACCTGTTTTAACATGTGTATGACGTCACGGAAAATAGAAAGTTCTAGGGATAGAGAAAAAAACTTTAGAGTAAAAGAAGACGGTCAGTGAGAGCTAGTCGGTGAGAAACTCAGAGAGGGTCTGGGAATCCGAACGTCTAGGAAGCGAGACGATCACTTTGAAACTAAAATGTGAAGCTTTGAATTCTTGGTGAGAAAATCACGGCCGGTCGTGACGAAATAAACCATCAATTGTTTTTGATAAAACGTCGTCTTGTCTTATGATTCTTACAAAAAGGTAAAGTGAAAATTGTATTATATATCTGTGTTATAAAATGTCATTACATACACGTCTCGACATCTCATATCCACAATGTGAATCTACATCATGTCTACACAATGTCTGAACAGTGAACACTATCTCATCACTCAAAGAGCTTCACATAGCAACACATCTATTAACCTAAGAAATAAACATTTAATATATAAGAATCGTAATAACATGAACAATTTCTCATAACATGAACAATCTCTCTAAGTCTCTTACAACAACATCTCTCTTCTC
This sequence comes from Euprymna scolopes, assembly GCF_053919585.1. Taxonomy (NCBI): domain Eukaryota; kingdom Metazoa; phylum Mollusca; class Cephalopoda; order Sepiida; family Sepiolidae; genus Euprymna; species Euprymna scolopes. The sequence goes on along the minus strand of NC_136491.1, from coordinate 139,266,909 downwards.
CTTCTTCAACAACATGTCTTTATCTCTAAGACTCTCTCTGAATAAGAACCCTATATAACATAATATATAACATAATATGAGTCCTCGTTATATGTGTCCCAATATATACCAGCTACACAACACCCGTACAACCGTCTCTACAATATCCCGTACAACCGTTTTCACAAAGTCTCTTACCAGAGTCTCAACAATGTTACCTAAAAGAGTTTCCACAAAATCTCGTACAAATGTTCCCAAAAAGTCTCCTACAACAGTCTTCACAGCATCTCGAATAACCGTTTCTAAAATTCCACCACAACCATTTCAATAACTTCTCGTTCAACCGTCACAACAAAGTCATCTACAAAGGTTGCAAAATAATATCGTATAAACCTCTCTACAAGGTTTACTACAAGAGTCTAAACACAATCTCGTACAACCGTCTTAACAATTTGTAGTACAACTGTCTCCACAAAATCTTCATTAACCGACTCCACAACATCTCGTACAACCGGCCCCACAAAGCCTCCTACAACGGTCTTCACAACCTCGTTAAACAGTCTCCACAACTTATCGAAGAACCGTCCCCACAAAGTCTCCTGGAATCGTCTTAACAACATCTTGTACAACCGTCTCCACAATATCTCCTACAACCGTCTAAATCACATTTAATACAACAATCTTCACAACATTTCGTACAATCGTATCCACATTGTCAATTACAACCGTCTTGACAACATCTCCTACAACCATCTCAAGAACATCTCGTGCAATCGTCTCAACAGCATAGCGTACAGCCGTCCCCACAACATCTCCTACAACTGTCTCCACAGAGTGTCCTACAACCGTCTCACCAACATTTTGAACAACTCTCTCAATAACTTTTAATACAACTGTCTCTACAAGTTTCCTATAACTGCCCCGACACCATCTCATACAACAATCTAAACAAAGTCTTCTACAACCGACTTTACAGCATCTCGTACAACCGTCTCCACACATCTCCTATAACAGTCTCTCCACTATCTCCTACATCAGTCTTCACAACAACCCGTATAACGGTCTCAACAAAGTTTCTTAAAACAGTCTCGACAACATCTCGTACTACCATCTCCAAAACCGCAACTTCAACCCTCTCCATATCTCGTACAACTGCCCCAACAAATTATCCTAGGTCTTTATAAAATCTCGTACAATTATATTTAAAAAATCTCTTACAGTATCTGGTACAACCCTATTCACAAGGTTTCCTAAAGCCGTCTTCACAAAGCCTCCTTAAACATCTCAACAAATTCTCGTACAGTTGCCTTAACAACCCCACGCACAACCGTCACTACATCACGTACAACCCTCCACAAAGTCACCTACTACCGCCTCCAAAAGACCATTCTCACAAGATCTCGTCACACCATCTCCAAAACGTAACCTACTACCGTCTCCACAGCATCTCGAACAACGGTCTCTAAATCTTTTCGTACAACTCTCTCAACAAAGGCTCCTACAACCGTCCCGACAACTTGAAGTACAACTGTCTCCACGAAGTCTTCCCCAACAGTCTTAACAACATCTAATATAACATCTCGTACAACCGTCTTCATAAGGTCTTCAACAACCGTCTCTACATCATATTGTACAGCCGTCTCTAGAACATCTCGTACAGCCGTCTCCAGAAAGTTTCCTAAAACAGTCTCCATAACATCTAATAAAACCGTTCTCAAAACATCTTGTACAGAACAAAGTCTTAAATAACAGTGTCCAAATCATCTCGCACAACAGTTTCCACAATATCTCGTACAACAGTCCTAACATAGTCTTCTAGAAAAGTCCCAACATCATCTTATACAACCGTCTTCACAAGAATCTCCTTAAACACTCTCCAATAAATTTCGTACTATCCTCTCCCCTCACGTTCCATAACATCTCATACAACCAAAAAGTATCCCACTATCTTATTCACATCTCGCACAACTTTCTCCCCAAAGTCATGTACAAGTCCCAACACACTCTCATGTAACAGTCTCCAGAACATCTCGTACAACTATCTCCACAACTTCTTATACAATGGTCTTAAAAATTTCTCGTACAACAGCCTCCACAAATTCTCCTCAACCGTGTTTAAAAGGTCTTTTACAACAGTCTCCAAAACACTTCGTATCAAATGTCTCTACACCATCTTGTACAACCGTCTCAATTAGTCTCCTACAAACGTTTTCAGAACATCTCATAAAACGGTCTCCACAAATGCTTCTAAAACACTCTCCACAACTTCTTGTATAAGGGTCCCCACAACATCTAAAACAACCGTCTATGAAACTTCTCGTACAATAAAGGTACTTACAACAGTTTCCACAAAATCTTGTACAGCCGTCCACAGAAAGTGTCCTAAAATAGGCACCACAACATCGTGTACAACCATTTCTACAAAAGCCACTACAATCGTCTAAACAACTTCTCCTACAACCGTCTCCACAAAATCCCCTACAACTGTCTCCACACTCTCTAGGACAACCGGCTCAAGGCGGTCTTCTATAACCGTCTCGAAAAAGTCTTCTGCAACAGTCTGCACAAGACTTCATACAACGTCTCCACAACATCTCGTACAACCGTGTCAATAAGTCTCCCACGACCGCCTTCACAACATATCGTACAACCGTCTCCACAAAGTCTCCTACAATAGTTACACAACATCTCGTACAAAATCCACCACATCCATTTCAACAACCTCTTGCACAACCGTTTGAACGACAGCAACTGTCTCTTTACCATGACTTCTCGAACAATCTCCTACAACCGTCTCTACATTGGAGTCTCCACAATATTTCCTACAAATGGATTCACATCTTGTACATCACTGTACATTATTTCGTTATACTGTCTCGACAAATTCTAGAAAAACTGTACCAAAAAAATCTCATACACGCGTTCCATCAACATCTAGTTTCAAGATATCTCGTACTACCCTCTCCACAACATCTCATACAACTGTCTCAAAAAGTCTGCTATGACCGTCTCCACTATATCTTGTGCAACAGTTTCCAAAAATTCTCCTACAATCGTTTGCACAACATCTCCTACAACGGTCTCCCCAACGTCTCGTAAAACGGTCTCAAGCGCATCTTGTGAAACCGTTTCCACAAAATTTCCTGCAACAGTCTCCAATGCATCTCGTACGACCGTCTTAACTACATCCAATACAACCATTTTCACAAAATCTTCTACAGCCGTCCCCAAAACATACCCGAAAACCGTACGAACATCTCGTACAATTTTTTGCACAACGTCTCCTACTACAACCGCCTACACAGCATTTCCTATAACCATCTCCACAACCTCTCGTACAACTATCTCCACAAATTCTCTTGCAACCGTCTCATAACATTTAGTACCGCAGTCGCTACACATTCTCGTACAATGTCTCCTACAACCGTATCCGCAACCTCTCGTACACCCGTTTAGACAACTTCTCATACAAGAGTCTCTCGAACATATTGTACAATCTTCTTCACAATTTCTCGTGCAACTGTCTCCACAACATCGAGATGTTGTGCAGGAGGGGGATCAAAGCAAAAATATAACATCTGAAAAGATATATCGGCTTACTTGTAGTAAAAGTTAACAAAATAATGTAAGATGGTGAAAAAGTAATTGTATTAAAATAAGGTCGAAGTGAAACTAACTACATTAAAAGAAAGGATTCTCCGGAAATGCACGGTTACCTCCCTCAAGGGTGCCTTTCATGTTGAAATCGCTAAAATTCACGCGCTTGTGTTAATAAAAAAAATGATGCCTTGGATTTTTATAAAACTTTCTGAAAAGTTGTATTAACTGATTTCTATATAATTTTGTTAGTACGTACTTCCGATAACTCTCGAGTATGCCCGAGGGGCTTTTTTAGGGCTAACAAAAACATTCCACTTTTGAGATTATTGTACCCTATTTGTCAAAAATTTTCTGTGTATGTCTATTAAACAATTTAGCATGGTGTTGAACTACAGTTTAAATATGTTAAGTCCTTGGGGACTTTGAGGGCTAAATGATGGGGAGGGGCAAATGATGGACTTAGTCATTTCTTTTTTAACATTGTGCAAGACTTAAATTTACATTTATTAATGGCCTAAAACCGAACCGTTTGTTCATTTTCACCAAAATTTGACGTCTCCTGGAGGTTTTGAGGCTTAATATGGGAGGGTCAAATGCTAAAGTTAGTCGTTTTTTGTGCCCTGTTCAATGTGCACTCACTAGGGACTATTTATGCTCCACTTGTTTCGATGTAAATTGGATGATTTACTTCATGACATGTGTGACTGTGTATTCTTAGTCTGTAATGTTTAAAGACTTTATTGTGTTTAATTTGTGGATGTTCCGGTTTCATTATTGCAGGTTGTACATATGTCTTAGAAATATTTGCTTATGCACTTGGACAGATATTCGTATTTTAAATCAGTAGAAAATGATTTTGCTTGTATCTGAGGTATGATGTATAATGTTTAGATTATCATTAGATAAAGTCATATAAATAGGTGTTGCTGTACGGAGGCAAAGAAATGGGATTCTTCTGAGGATATGGAAGATTTTAATTTAATTGGGTTGTGTCTCTCATACAGAAGAAAATATCTCGGGTATTTTAACGTTACAAGAAAAACCTAGATCATAAACCGGACATGTAAAAGACATATCTATATTATAAAAACTAATCTGATTTTAATGTGACGTTGGTAGAAATAGTAATATTTATTAAGGGAATATAACCTGTAAAAGCTAAGAATTTACTTGCCACACAAATGATAAAATTAGACCTCAAATATACAAAAATCAACAATAATCAAACAGCAATCGACACTAAACAAAGATGCCTACTAAAGCTAACCCTACATAGTATGCAGAAAATCATATCTAGCAGGTGTTAAGGTTTATTTAAAATAACAAAATAATATCTAGTGTTAGATTGGATACTGTCGAATGTTACATTTATACACAGTTTGATTTCGACTGTTGCGAATTTCCCGTATCATTACGTTTCCCCTAAACCCTATTCTCGTCTTTTACTACTGCTATACAGCGGAGCTGCTGTTTTAATCTTTGATTAACTCTTCTACGTACGTCTCTCTCTCACTCTTGCCTTTTCTCATTGACCTCGTTCAAGCAGCCATTATTTTAAGCTTTAACCAACTATATCCAAGATAACCACAACTGTCCTATTTTTTGTTATAGATAAAGCAGAACTTTAGTTTGATATCCTTCAGGGACTCATCCATTTATACATAAAACTTAGTTTAAAAAATCTATTTAATTTTTATTATATTTTACGTTATTTATTTTTATTTTAATTATCAGTAAAATTCAGCCATTCTATATATTCGTAAACTATTCGTTTACTTGGCTTCATTAGACTAGGGAGAATTAGTTTTCTCGCTTATAAGCGATATTTTGAAGTATTTACATTGTCTCATGATATATATATATATATATATATATATATATATATATATATTCGAAAAACGTCAAGTATATATATATATATATATATATATATATATATATATATATATATATATACTTGACGTTTTTCGAATAAATATTTCTTGACAGGTTCTTGTAAGTTTATATTTTTTTAGTTTTGTTCTTAGTATTTCTTTTTAAATTCATGATACATTCTTATTTATAGTACCTTATTTTCTAGTCTTTCCTGTAATTTCGTTTATTTATTTTTTTTACTGCATTTCGACACCGTTCACTGTTGTCATATATCTTCCCCCGTGTTACTTCCGAACCAATGTATGCATCAGAAAGCAATAAACTATTTACTAAAAATATTGTCATCGTTTCTACTGTTATATCTCACTGCACCCGTGTCAGTTTTACACATTGGTTGTTTTGTTGCATTCTTAAGTTACATTATTATCAACGGCCTTTTTTCTGTTTCTTCTTTAAAGTTATATATTTACAGTGTACAGAAATGTGATAAGTTAAACAAAATGTATATGTGTAATTAAGCTACGCGGTATTCACTGTTTTATTCATTTAAGGACTCTTCTGACATATGCATTTGCCCTTGATGAGTTTGAAAGATGAAAGACATTTTATGGGTCTTAATTGCCATTTATATATTTATAACACAAATATTTTATATATATACTAGCAAAAGTACCCATCGTTGACTGGGTTCAAAAACAGTCTACAGAAAACGGATACTGGTTTATGAAAGTGTGATAGGTTATGAAAAGGAAGAGTTATAAAGAGATAGCTTTGAATTTGGGGGTATCTAAACCAAAGCAAAATATGACGAAAGCAAAAATAAAATAGAATAACCCCATAATTTATTATACCACACCTGTTTACACTGAAACATTTATCACAATATTCTGTGGATCTATATTAAAAAAACCTTGTTAAACTTTGTGACATATTTCCATTCTATGGAGGTCAGGCGCGAACGAACACCTCATAATTTTATTATACCATATTTCTTCAAACTGAAACATAATTATAAAAGTATACTTACGCAGATAGATATGAAAAGTCTTTATTAAAGTTTGTGCCTATTTCCATTTTATGGAGGCCAGGTGCGAACGTATACCCCACAATTTTATTATACCATCCCCATTTAAGTTAAAACATACCGATCAAAGTATTCTTATGTGCATCTATATCAAAAACACTTGGAAACTTTTTTCTAATTTTTAAATTTTTTATTTCCATACTTTGTGGACCAGGCGCGAACGCAGACCCCTCAATTTTAATGAACCACCGTTCTGCCAGATCACACATACCCATTCCTGTGTCTCGATACATCTTCTATCATTATATGTAATCAGTTTTTTAAAATAGTCAACCATGTAGGAGCCTATTCGTGACCAGGCACACACACAATCAGCTTTATATATATATATATATATATATATATATATATATATATATATATATATATATATATATATATCCAGTGCCGGCAGAAAGAAATTTTTTTTTGAAAAAATCCATTACTTAAATTTGATTATGCAGTTTTATTCAAAACTGCATACATATATACATATAATAAATATACCTATAAATAAACAAACATGCAATATGTACCCGTTTAAAAAATTTATATTTTAATTAAAACAATGCAAGAAATAGGACATTTTTTATAAATAAATGAGAAAGAAAACTAATGTGCACAAAAAATAAAAGCCAGTTGTAATTTATTCACGCCTTAAAATAAGCATGCTAAAATTATTTGTCAAAAGGAAAATTTGCAAAGAAAATGTTTCCACAAAAGTGACTTTTTTACGTTTTTTTTTTAAATTTCAGTAAACGTATTAGTTACGCACTTGTATGTTAAAGTGTTATTGCAAACAAAATAGATGCAGTCTAACGTCTTGCCCATTACTTTTTTTTCAATATATGGAAATGTATATACATACAAGTCGGTAAAAAGTATTCAAAGTAAAATCCTCCAACAAGTTTTGAAGCACAACGCTTTAACTTTATTCTTGTTGCGGGTTTTGTGAATACATCATTTGTTCTGATGATATGCAATTACAAATAATGAATTCATTTTTCACCTCGTTTTATATGAAATGGTATTTTATATCTATATTTTTAGATCCTTGGTTGATTATGTTGTTTTGTGCTAAAACTATACTGGCTTGATTAACACAAATAATTACTACGGGGCTTCTAGTTAATTCTGGCTCTTAAATAGTCTTCATGATATTTTGAAGGTAAAGTGCTTCCTGGGCCGTATGTGTGATCTTGATAACTTCTGCTTCACACGTAGAGAGATACAGTCCGTTGCTTTTTAGATTTCCATGAAATAATAGACCCATTTTCTGATAGTCTGAAACAATATTCAGATATACTTTTTCGATCTTCGTCGTTTCCTCACTCTGAATCCGAAAATCCTTCTAATTTTAAGGATTTTTTGATTTTCTAAATACTAACTTCTGTTCTTTAGTTCCTTTTACATAACGAAGTGCTTGTTTAGCTCCGTTTAAATAATTCATTATCGGTCTTGATAATTTCTGTGACAGTTTTGTTACTATATAGCATATATCAGATCTCATCGCAGTCATTAAATATACAAGATTTTCTATGATTTCTCGGTATAATTTATCGTATATTATTTCGGATTCTGTGTGCATATTTGTATTAATGTAATTAAGTGTAGAGCATTTCTCGCACTCTCCCATTCCAAATTTTAATAGTATTCTGTCAATATATCTCGATTGATTCATCGTAATAAGTCCTTTCGTAATCTATCCTCAAAAACCAAGACATTTTGCCAAGATCGGTCATTTTGAATCTTTTACTTAATTTGTTCTTAACATCGATCAATTTGATGCGATTAAAATATCATCGACCCATAAAACCAAAATCAGTAGTTTATTGTCTTTGTGTTGGGTATAAAAACAGGGGTCTTCTTGGCATTGTTTAAATTTCTGTTTAATAATATAATTATGAAATACTGTATTCCAACACTGATCACTCTGCTTTAGACTGAACAACGATTTGTTAACTCGCCACACGCTATTTTTACTTTTATTATAAATCCCTCTGGAAGGGTAATATAAATTTTACAGTCTATTAGGGCATAAAAATAAGCATTTTTACGTCTATTTTATGGACGTTTAGGTCATATTGCGATGCGATTTGCAAAAGAGTTCTGATTGTCGTTAGGTTTGTGGTCAGTAAAAACGTAGAAAAATATTCTATACTGTTAATCTAAGAGTATCTTTAGCAACCAATCTAGCTTTGTACTGTTCAACGCTTGATGCTGTAGACTTTTTTGTAAAGACCCATCATGTAGAAATAACATGTTTATCTTTTGGCAGAGGTACTACTCTATAGGTATTATTTTCGCCAAAGCATCTATTTCCTTTTTGATTGCTATTTTCTATTCATCACAATGTTCTGACTTAATTGCTTCGTTAAGGCTTTTTGGCGTATTTTCCATGTAATAGCAATAGTCAGTTTGATAATCTTTCAAATTGTCGACCACAAAAAAATCGGTCCGTTTTCCATTTCTTTTGGGGTATCTTTCGACATCATCATCATAATCATCATCATCAGCATCATCATCTATACTCTTGGCCCCGTCATCTTCATTGTCTTCATTTGTTTTAGTAATTTGAAGAAATACAATTTCATTCTCTTCATATGACAGGATTTCGTCTTTAAAATTAAACGTGTCTGAATTTTACACATCGGATTTTTTATTTTATTTTTCTCTGGAAAAATATGAAATTGGCTGGATTGTTTTTATCGTATCGAAGAAATATACCTCTATCGGCTTTAATATTTAATTTACTCTTTATAAAAATGTCCGCCATGCTCTTTCCGCAGTACTGTTTTGATGTGGCGATCTAGAATCGCAGGAGCGGCCTCGGAAGTCATATTGCCACTAGTAGGTGTAACTAGACTTCAGATCAAGGGTTAGGACAGTACACATGAGAGTACTAATGGTATGTATGTTTCTACCAACCGTCGTATGGTTTGTAAAAGGACGGGTGAGGCTGAGAGATGGCAAGAAGCACCTCGAGGTTGGTTACGCTGATAATAAGGGAAACTCTGGTTCAGAACTGTCTGTAGTCCAGATGACACCACCTAAAGAAAACGCAGTGCCTGGTGTTCAACTAAGGGAGAACAACACGCGTGTCGAGAGCCCTCCAGTCGACGAGATACGAATGCTCTAATAACGACTGTTCTTTTTTTGTTGTTGTTTTCCTTTCTGTTTTGAGTGAATTCTTACAGGGCGCTGTTCCATGAACTGCCAAGGTGGATTCCACTAGTATCCGATCAAGGTCAGAGACAGTAGATCAGCTCAATAAAAAGCAGTTACTTAGTTACCCAATGTAGGGCCAGACCGTCCATTGTGAGTCTTCACATTTCAATTGGAAAAACATCTGAGTAACTCTGTGAATTTCTTTAAAAATTTTGAAAAAAGGGGGATAACTCTGTGAATTATTTTAATAAAAAAGGGAAATAACTGAATTTTATAATGAAAAAAAATTGGAAAAAAGGGGATAACTTTTAAAACTTTCGTAAAATTTAACTTGTAAATTTTAACTTGTAAATGACAAAGAAGACCTTTTATAATGCATTTAAAAAAGACAACAATTATAATCGAAGGACTATCAATTTTGAACTTTCTTGGAATTTTGAAAAGGGAATAGCTCGTGTGACACACACACCACACACACACACACACACACACACACACACACACACATATATATATATATATATATATATATATATATATATATATATATATATATACAGGGTGTTTCAAAAGTCTTGGGAACATAAAGATTTTTAATAACTCAAAAACTATTCGGAGTTAAAAAATGAAATTGGTACCGTTGGAAAGGTTAAAATTTCAAGTTTTGTGGGGAATCTTCAAACTTGCTCAATATGAGCACCATTCGTCACACGGCAGACATCTAGTCGATAGTCCATTTCCTGCCAAACGCGTTCCAGCATCTTGACGTCAATGGTTTCCACAAATGCCGTTATTCGAGCCTTTAGTTCGTCAATATCTCTTGGAAGGGGCGGCACATAGACTTGTTGCTTGACAAAGCCCCAAAGGAAAAAGTCACACTCAGTACCCCATATGCGAGTGCTATGCTTGTTAACTTTGCCATTCAGATAGAAGGTCGCCTCATCGCTAAAAACAAGCCGGTCATCAAAGCCGTTATCTTCCAACTTCTCTTGCATTGCAATGCAAAAGTCACGGCGAAGTGGCTTATCAGTGTCCTTCAACTTTTGGACCAACTTGAGCTTGTAAGGTACCATTTGCAGTCGTTTTCTTAAGACACGCCAGACAGTTGCTGGAGCAAGCTGAAGTTCCCTGCTGGCTCTTCTCACTGATTTACGGGGGCTCCGCTGAAAGGCTGTCCGGACTTGCTCAACTGCATCTTCTGAAGTTGAAGGGCGACCTGTTCGCTTACTTGGGCACAAACACCCATCTTTCACAAATTTAGCATGCCATCTGACAATGGGTTTCCTTTCAGGGACTTCTTTTTTAAATTTCCTGCGAAATGCACGCTGAACACATGTCCACGATTCAGTCTTTGCAAATTGGAGGACGAAAAACGCCTTGTATTGTTTAGAGAACGCCATTACTGCACATGGAAAGATAAGACGAAAATCATTAGTATGACCAAAAACTTGATTAAGCAAGCTTTAAAATGACACCAGTTTCATTTTTCTACCTGGAATAGTTCATGAGATATACGCATTTGTAATGTTCCCAAGACTTTTGAAACACCCTGTATATATATACTTTTCATTTGTTTTACATAAGCATTAATATGTCGTCACATATTCTATGAGTATGTTCCGGTTTGTTAGTTACAAATAACTAAAGATGTGTTGAGGAGATATTTTTATACAATCGTTGAGTCCGTACATCCGCTTTTACTTTGGTATAAAGTATATTGCTAGAAAATCATCTACTTATTTTTACTCGCTTACTGAAACATAGTCATGATTGTGTGGTTACATATAAATACTTATTTGTAAAAAATAAAAAAAACATATATATCTAACCCCACTTACTATTGAGTACTGTTTTATTAGCCTCGAAAAAACATTAGTCGCTTTGTCTCTGGAAAATATTAGCCTGAGATTCTATATGCATACATATATATATATATAGAGAGAGAGGCAGAGAGAGAGAAAGAGAGAGATAGAGAGTTATCATTCTATTTGTCCCTGTTACCTACTGCATAGGGAACGTCTTAGAATAGTTTGTTATGCAACAGCTAAAAACTCTAAAAGTTTTAATGTTTTATCTGTGGAATATAATAAATTTTACGTACGCATTTTTATAGTCTATATATAACCAAAATTCTGCATAATATAAAAATGACATCGATCTTATAAAAAGAGTATTTGAAAGGTAAGTCGTTTCGAATAGCAGTTATTTTATTTAACTTTACGGATGCTGTTATTACTAATGAGAGTTTGATATCTGTTAACTAGTGACCGAAACAATGTAATACCTTTATATATAATTTAATAATAGGGATGTGGTATCTTTCTGTCTGAAGCTATACTATTGATATACTGTAATGCTTATTCAGTGTACTATTGCCCTTGAGATTACTTTTCATATTTTAGTATTCAAGCTTTAGGTGATAATGTAGTATTTTTATCGTTGGGAGTTGGGTAGTCTGTGTGATTTTGACGTGAAACAATCCTGCCAGGCATTCCACGCCTGTTGGAATGTAGTATAATATATATTCGTACTACGTCATGATACCATTTACCCGATAATTATATTCGAAAATTAACTTTTAAAGAAACTTAACAAATTTAAAATTGAATCAATAATACACTTCGTGTCATTAATTATAAATTACAATCACAATTTAGTGATAAGGATTTGAGCAAAATCGATTTTGATGCATGGGAAAAATCAAGCTCTTCAAAAGCAGGCAGAAAAAAATAAAATTTTCTAGGATATTTCCTCTTCATTTTCGCACGGCGGAAACGAGTAGGTATTTGGCATAGTAGATATTATACACGTATCTTTATGAGATACTTCAAATGGAATGATTCGGAATTCAACAAAGGTCACAATGAATAATTTTTATTATTATGTCCGCTGATAAGTGTTCGACTGAGGTAACAAAATGATTCAATGTAACAAAGTTATAGCAACGCAACTTTACTCAAGATGTGCAATCGCTATGGTTCAGATGCAGCACATATTTTTCACATTCATCAGATATAAGTCAAGTAAAATAGTCCGAAATTAGTTTAGTCATGAAACCACTGTACGATTGCAATAATTTCTGGAATATTTACAACTGTGTGTCGTGCAAACTGCAATGTATTTTTATAATAGATAAAAATAACAATTTCGTTTACTCAGTAACTGATGAGCCTGAACTACCTGCCCATTGATTTAGCTTGAAATCTGTTTTGAATTATACAAATGAATTTCCTCTGAATTTACTATGAATGTCGTAAGTCACAGTTAATGTACTGACTATCATATTTACCTACGTAAGAAAATGTGACCATTTCTCAGCAACAATAATAAACATTTGTTTTGCAAAGGTCTACAAAAGATATTTGTCGGATTTGGCTTCCATGAATAAAAATTTCGAATGTGTTAGCATTCTCTAAGAATTCTGATAATGCTAACACCATCAATTGTAATGCGTTTATATCTGAAATTATCCATCTTTTTAATTCTAATATATGAGTTAATTTTTCTATGTACATTTATAGTGCAAGTTGGTCTACCATTTTCGGCAATAAATGGATTTGTCCATACGAAATCCATACAGTTTTTACTAGATGTCGTGACAGCTGCAGATGGCGGTTTTATTAGAAGAACATGACACATACGTTATATACTATTAGTAGTACACTTTGTTGATAATATCACTGCGTTTTTCTACATTATTGCTGGTCCCCTGTGACAATATTAGTTATTTCATCGCGGAAACTTTCAAACCTTTTGTAAAACTTACCATAACAACTATAAACTACCAACTTACATTCATAAAACTTTATTCACGAGTGGCCTTCGGGCATTGATAAGTGGTGGCTTCCTTGTAAAAATAATCTATAATATAAAGCTGAATGTCTGTGAGTGTGTGTCTGGTCACGAATAGGCTCCTATATGATTGACTATTTTAAACAACTGATTACAGATAATGATAGAAGACGTATCGAGACACAGGAATGGGTATGTTTGATCTGACAGAACGATGGTTCATTAAAATGGTGGGGTCTACGTTCGCGCCTGGTGTACAAAGTATGGAAATAATTTTTTTTAAATGTTTACAAGTGTTTCTGAGATAGATATACGTAAGAATCATTTGATAAGTATGTTTTAACTTAAATAGGGATGGTATAATAAAAGTGTGGGGTCTGCATTCACGCCTGGCATTGGAATTGAAATAGGGACACACTTTAATAAAGATTTTTCATATCTATCTGCGTAAGTATACTTTGATAACTATGTTTCAGTTTTAAGAAATATGGTATAATTAAATTATGGGGTGTTCGTTCGCGCCTGACCTCCATAGAATGGAAATGTGTCACAAAGTTTAACAAGGTTTTTTTAATATAGATCCACAGAATATTGTGATAAATGTTTCAGTGTGAACAGGTATGGTATAATAAATTATGGGGTTTATCTATTTTATTTTTACTTTCGTCATATTTTGCTTTGGTTTTGATACCCCTAAATTCGAAGCTATCTCTTTACAACCCTTTCTTTTCATAACCTATCATATTTTCATTAATCAGAGTCCATTTTCTGTAGGCTGTTTTTGAACTCAGTCAAGGACGGTAATTTTGCTAGTTATATATATTACATACTTTTGTTTTACTTTATTGACTTTTTTAGCAATACTGTTTGTAGTTGACAGTGTAATATTACTACTAAAAATTACTTAGGACTTTTAGACGTGGCTAAGGAAACGGGTGCATGCTACCCCGTGCTTTATATAAAAGATTCCGTTTAAAATTCCGTACAGATTTCTATCGACAGACAGATTCTCAAAGTTAAACCAAAAACCTTCTAATCCCATAACTAAATCCCCTATTGCTATATGTTTTGGTAATTTTTACTTTTTTATGAAAAAGATTATTGAGAAATTTACGGATAAATTACTTTAATTTATATTAGGGAAATAGTTTACTTTAATACCATGCATATCAGAAATAAGTTTTAAATACATACTCAGAGTAAACTGCACGTAACAATCCTGACGGAGTTTTTCAAAATGAAAACTCAAAAAGGATACAGATAATTCGGCTATTTCGGGTTTATATAAGTGACATGGCAAAGGGAGATGACCAAGAAAAACTCTACACAAAATTTTTCTCAAAACACCAAAACTGAGGCTGGCCTGCCAGGATACTAGATATACAAATGTAGACAAATTTGGGCGTATTTTATTAGTTCGAAATATATTTTTTTTACGAATTGCGATAAAATACTAACAATTGAATAGCATTATAATTTTAGTAAAATTCTTTTAATTTTCATTTAGTTTCGTCCTATAGAACCAAAGATATGAGTATTTTAATATTCAATTTTAGTATATATATATATATATATATATATATATATATATATATATATATATATATATACACCATTTGGGGCAGTAAATTACAAGTCCCAGCGACTATTGGTCAGAACTTAACAAATAAAGGCTCGTTGGAAAGTTAATAAATTGAATTGCGTACAGTTGTAGGTGACATTTGCCCTCAAGGTCGCACATTTAGAGGATCATTCATCATCCAGACCCTATTTGTGGCACTTTTTTCGAAATAAATAATCTATCATTTGATTTTACAAACTAAGATTTTCTGAACAACCATTTAGGTAAATTTTTGTAATATTTTGTGTAAATTTGTCTTTTATGTTTCGAATTAAATGTGTCAATCACTGTTTTTCTTTATCCAAGTTTTGCATTTCGCTTACAAAATATATGATATTTCTCCCCAAACCGCTGGCATTGATGGAGGTAAGACTAAAACTTGCTAATATGATTTCAAATGATCTGAAATAAACACAATGGGAGTTTTGATCTGAAATAAAAGCAAGAGGAGATTAGTTTTAACAAATAGTTAAGTAAATAAGCATAAAAATGTGTTTTGATTAATATGACTGCATTTTATATAAAAGGACGATACCAGAAACAATTATTAATTATTAATAGTAGTAGAAGTAATAACATAATTGAAAACGAAATGAATTCCTTGATCGTCCTAATTAAAAATTTAAAAAAATAGACGCCAATTTGCTATATGAATAAATACGGCTTATGGTAGGCATATTTTCTCATATTTTTATAGTATCACTGTTCGGGGCTTTCCTAGAAATAGCAAATTAGATAAGCGCTTTAATGGAAATAATATTAAACTATATTAAGGCTACTTCCGAGAATCCAGTTGCAATTATAGTAGCATATAATATCAGAGTAAAAATGCAACGTTCATCCGTACAAACGAGGTCTATTAATGATATAACTAAAAATAACTGTAATCGGAGAAATAATAATAATTGTGGAATGTGTTTCACTACAAATGTTGTATAGAAATGCGGGGTAATTATTGAAGAATACTAATAATTATGTCAGATATATAGCACTACCTTTAAGGAGAGATACAGAAAAAAACTTTCAAAATTGGACTAAAGCGTGAATCTAAAAAAAACGAATTTATTTGCAAAATGTTTTAAAGATTAGTGAAAAATAATATTCATTATAAGTATAATAGCCAGTATTGAGTAAAGCTCATGAGTATATACTTATCGCGATTAGAAAAGTAAGTTACTCAATTAAGAGACCTTTCATATAGTATCATATAAGAAGAATTTACTGAATAAATAGCAAGAGATTATGCAGGAGTGTTTCCATAGAATAAGGTAGACACTATACAATTAACCTATAACAATAGTAGTGTGAAAATTTTTGCTAAAATTTTCATATACGTTGTCAGCTGTAAAATTAAAATATATATTATTAATGTATTTTGAAAAAAAATTAGGGTCAAATATGTTAATCGTCAAATATGTTAATCGTACACTGAAATGTATAATAACGTGAGGCATTATAGAAATGATGATACAAAAAGTATAATACCATCAAGGAGATCAGTCTGTTATCTAAATAGAGTAGATACTTGGAAGTTTTGGGTCTATAATATTTTGAATATATTATTCCGTTTGACATACAATATAATTATATTTTTACATATATCTCAGCGCACAGTTAAAACATTAATGCAAAAACATTTGAAATAACCTCGTAGATTGGAATTCCAATGTTCTATTCGTGTAAACTTCTTGAATTATTTAGAATTTGACCATAAGGTTTAGGTTAAAAAAAGGAAATAGAGAGAAATATAATGGTTATATACAATATATCTACGCATATATAATGCTAATAGTCGCGTGCGTATCATGTGATACACTGGGAATCTTCTCTTGTAACTGTAATTGTTAATGTTGATTAAAACTGCTGCTTTTGTTATAAATGTTTATTTCACAAGAAAAGACAGATATTGAAATGAGATAAACAAATTTCTTGCCACCCTACCTCTGTCCCTATCATCTTCTTACTCATACACGAACTCATACAGACACACACAAAGGCACACACACACATATATATTGTAATATTTTTCAAAAAGATACCACTTAATCTGTTTTTGTAGCGCGAATATAGAAAACGGTAATGTGTATATTAAATGGGTTTCTACCACTAATTGTTCAATTTTATAATGTACCAATATTTCGTGTGTGAAATAAAAATAAAATCAGTACATGAGTTAACCGAACTCTAGATAATGCTTCTTTTCGTGGATTCCATGTAAACAGTTTAATGGGAATTATTCTACCGAAGATCTGATAATAATTCTTTTCATTTTTATAATTCATAATGAGATTCTCGCGTGAGTTATTAATGTGTCTTTAATCTTATTTCTGTTTAAAAGACGTTCGTTGATTTGACAGGCGTATTGAGCGAATTAGAGGCACGTCTTCCTTATGCTCAACTAACAAATCGTCTGTTTATATATGATTATTACACAGTGTAAAAGTGTCGTACATTAATCATGTAGTTTTTACAAGCATATGAAAACACCCGGGAGTAAGTAGCAAACATAAGCCGTCAATCAGAACCCTCTTTTCTTCCCTTGCTTACAAAGGTTTGTTTGAAAAATAATCTAGACCAAACATGATTACATCCACAGGTAATCTTTCAGCTATTAAGTACCTACTCCAATTAACTACTGCTGTGGTAGATTTAAGTTTCTTATCTACTTCAGTTTTACTGTCACAAGAGAGAGAACATCTCTTTAAAAATAATTACGGTAATAGGCTCGTTTTGACGGAATCAGAACAACTAATATTCTATTTTTTATGTAATAAAACAAACAATATTCTTACTGCTGTTGACCCGAAAATGACCTTTGTTAGTCCAGAAAAAGAGAGTCATCTTCCATCATGATAGTCTACATCCTGTATATTCTGATCTTGTTCAGATTTTCACTGATTTTGAAAATCAGAAAACATTTCTCATGGTCATAGGTTAATATCACAAGAGGAAATGTTACAAAATATGATTGATATTCGTCATCAAAACAAAACGGACTCTACAAGATGGATCCTTTTTGGATTTGCATCTTTTAATGCATTATCAGAATATCAAGATTAAAGAATAAAACAAGCAAAATGAAACTAGGATGAAAATGTATACGTTTATCTTAGATTAAATTGTATCCCTTTCTTATGTTTAATATACTGCAACGTATCCTTCTCCCTAACCATTAATAAAGTATTTGAATATATTTACCGATAAATGTATACCTGAAGTCTGCAGATAGAACATCATGATGTTTCCTTAAATTGACAATTCTAACAAAGACGGAAAATCTTCCAAACTGAAGCCATCTGGTCTCATTGACTTTCACTCTCAGGTAACCTCTAAGATGTCACTATAAACCTTTCATCTAAACTCGGTCTTTGTTATCTAACACAGACACTTAATTACTAATTCCATGCGACCAGTTTTAAACTCGTTCAGGCATAGTCACAGCAAACAAAAGGTTCTGGGGTTCTTATTCACACTCGTTGATCAATAGACAGACGCTGTTCCGAAAAGCGAATGTCACAATTGCCATCAGCGCCTTGTGGCTCCCTGACAGTTTGCTAACATTTCACTGCAGGTGATATCGACAACTAACATTAGCAATAGAATCAAATGATCTCTAAAGCCTGGATTCTACTCCGGAAGATGTCCACAACACACAGAATAGCACCAGCGAAACACATGTTATGCAATCCTCCACACGCATATTTATAGGTAGCGAATGATAATTAAGTCTTATAATATTTAACAATATAATTGAATCTTAGTTTTCGTTATTATATATAACAGTTATTATGTGTGAATACCGAAACAATATGCATTAAAGAAGCCATTTGTCTATGTAGGAATAATGTAATGAGAGCGTACAGAATTACGGAGTTATGCGAAATCCATGATTTCAAGGTAGCATATTTCCGATTTTTTTTCTATTTTCTATATCACCCCCTCTGCTAGGATCATACGATTGGGCAAACAGAGCACATAAATATCTAGGTTTACAAATAGAAATTGTTTACCCATCATCTCCCGATAAATATCAACCTTTGCCAGTTAAAAAATACGTGGGACTAAACTGTATATGTGAAGATGCTGTTTTAAAAAAAAAGATAGAAAGAAAGAAAGGATGATGATGATGATGATGATGATGATGATGATAATGATAATAACAACAACAACAACAACAACAATAATAATAATAATAATAATAATAATAATAATAATAATAATAATAATAATGATGATGATGAACAGATCTCCAAAAACACTCATAGAACAAAAACCGATGCTGGGAAAAAAATGGGACACGCGACTTTTTTTTTTGTGTGTATATATATATATATATATATATATATATATATATATATATATATATATATATATATATATATATAAAGAGGTAAACAGCAAGAAAAATTACAGAAGAAAGTGTTGCATCGATTACAACAAAGCCTATGACAGAATCCCAATAGTAAATACTAGATTCCTTAAAATATACAAGATAGGCGATAAGATCATTATTGATATGAAGAATGCAATCGTAACATGCATATTGGAAGACAACCATATCATTCAATCATAACATAGGAATAGAATTTTAAAAGTAAAACTGTACCCGACTTGAGGTGAAAAGGTGGAAGCAAGAGACATAAAAAGGCATGAAACTGCCAAACCAAAACGAGATAAGGCGCTTCACAAAATGACCGTTACAAATATTTATGTGTTCTGAAAGCAGACACTATAACATCTACAGAAATGGAAGAAGAATAAACACATTTTTTAGAAACAAGTAGAAATCTAATAAAAGGACCATGTATAGGCTGGAACAAACAGGAATCTGGCCAGGGATGAGGAAACTGATGATAACGCATAATGTTTTACATCCCAAATCCGATATCAACCAATTTTATGTGAAAGCTAATGGAGGACGAAAATGGCCAATAAACGTAGAAGACTGTGTAGAAAACACACAAAGACTTGGACAAGAAAGTTTGATAGCCGGGGTGGGCAACACCGTCAATAAAAACAATGCATGAAACAATGACAGCAGAAAAAATAACAACAAAGAAAAATATGCACTATACGTAGGGTTCATAAACAAGACACAAGAGTATCGCGAAAATAAAACTAGACATGGCTAAAGAAGGACACATGAACAGAGAAACAAAATCTACAGTGAAAGTTGCATATAACAATCCAATTAAAACGAATCACATCAAAGCTAAAATAAGACTCAGTAAATGTAGACCTTGTGAACAAAGAGACGAAATGATAAACCATGTAATAAGTAAATGCAGGTAATCAGCTAAACATAAATACAAGGGCAGGCACAACTATACTGGACAATGATAACTCCAGAATCTTAAAGAATATAGGCATACAAATAGAAAAACTTATTAAAGCTAGAAAATGCACGAAGAAAGAAATAATCTGTCAAATCGTAGACTTTGCCGGCCCAGAAGACAACCGGGTAAAAATCAAAGAGACAAAAGTATAAAAATCTGTAAAACCTTCCAGAAAACTGAAAGAAATATAGAATCCGGAGAAAACTAATATGGTAATAACTGCAGGAGTATTAGGAACGATATCAAAGAATTTGGCAATTTTATCGCAACAGTTATTTACATTTGATTTATCACTGACAATAAGCATTGGTCTTGGAATGGCGACAGAAGTAAAACAAAAATACAATCAAGAAAACTGAAACTGAAATATTGTAAAATTTTAGGGCTATTAGTCCCCGTCGTCCTGTCCGACAAAAATGCTAATGACAGTATTGGTTGGCACAAATATCCTAAATGTCAAGGAGTTTAGAAATGCCACGAAGGGGAGGCATGAACAAGACATCCATTAGATAGGTGTGAAGCAGGACTAGAACTTTTGGAAGGCCGATTGTCACTCTAATACACACTAGAACAACGATTCGTCTCCTCCATTTAAGGTTGCATTCACAAATATCCGTTGACTTAGAACTAAATTAGATGATGTAGAATCATTACTAACAGTAAACTCTCCGGATATGTTAGCACTTAGTTAAACGAACGTGCACTGTTCTATCCCCTCTAACATCTTTAACATCTTTTGTAATACTCCACTTTGTCATAAGGATTCTGACAGACGGAAACATGCACGAAAATGTATACTTTTGACACTGTCTCCATTACTAAGGAAACTAAAGTACAATCAGATGTCCAGGCCTTCATCTAATTCTACAACATAGCGTTAGCTACTCATCTTTTTTACCGTTCTCCCTCGACCTAGGAATGATTCTGTACTTTTACAAGGTCATCATAAGCCCATGCCTTGCCACATTTGGGTTCTCACTCCTAGACAGGGTTCAAAACAGTGTCACTAACCTGATTGGTCTTGAATGTCATCTAAGATTCCACCTCTGTACATTGAACGAAATGTTGCATACATCTGCCTGTTTTACAAGTATTTTGGTTGATGCTCCGACGAACTATAAGTCCTTGTACTCGCTCGACATAAATGTACGCGACAAACTCGTTAGCAGCAAAGTCCCATCCTTACAAAGTAGAGATCCTTAGATGTAAGAAAGCCTTCTACTCTAATAGTTTCTTCCCCTGAACTGATAGACTTTGGAATTACTGTACTGACATGCAGATGTTCAAGTGTAATCTGAACAGACATCTTACTGCTCAACTCTTTACGTAGAATCCCTGCCACTGAAATAACGCAAATTCATTTACAAAGTTATCGAAAGGAGCTAAGAGTGCTGTTAATCTGGGGTAAATTTTACAAACCAGACTCCAAGGAACATTACTAGTTGTTGTCAGTGAGCGATCCCTGATAATATCCCGTCTGAGAACCCATAGTGAGTGAATAAATAATGTGCCTACGTAACGATTCTGTTTGTAAATGTTCTTTACATTATGTATATGTGATAGTGTACCTTATCTATCTCTGTTATAGGACCACGTGTTAAACAATTCTGGGTTTATTGTCGCCACAAATATCATACCTTGCAGAAATGTTACAAATAAATATAAGATAAAACCTGTGACACAAGAGAAAGATCTGACTGTAAATACCGGCTACTCCCTCGTTGGCCAGCATGGAATACCCTGTCGTCATAATATGAAATTGTTCTTTGAATGCAGAAACAAGAATAGCACAGACAACTAATAGGTAAGTAATCCCTCTAATTTCAGGTGCCACATAAATGCAGATTAAACACAGTTGAAAATTGATCAAACAGAGTTGAAATATTAATCAGGATAACAAGTCCAAAAAAACAGGAGAAAGGACTGATAATTGAGTGTCATTACAGAAGCCACACCAACGAAAGATGAGTTATGAGACCTGCCTACTTACTACCACCCAATGAGGAAAAGAATCGTAGACCAAGCAAACTTAATTTTCAAGAAACTTTGGATGCGAAAACTAGAAATAATAGAAATACAACGAAAGATAAATGATAAAACAACACAGAAACTGTGAAACTTCATACGTAGAAATCGCACGTGTAGAAAACCTGGAAAAAATGAATGGAGACATGGATAAATGCGAAACAACAGAACTAACTGAGAATGAAAAAGTTGAATTCGAAAACAGTAGACGAATTATGTAGGAAAAGACAACGAAAGTCCATCTCAAGAATAGAAGAAGTAAAAACTACAAAAAAGTTGAACAAACACAACAAAGACTATTATACTCTTGATCAATTTAATTTATGCAGATGCCAGATAGTGTGATGGGGTACAAATCACCCCTATTTGAGAACTAAGTGGAATCTACCAGGCTATGAATACCACTGGTTTAAGAGATTAGACGGAGACATTCATACCATGTTTAACCACATGCTACGTTCCTCTCATCCCACTTTAGTGGTTCCTGTATTCTTTATTATAAATACATATTATATCTTATTCACTTTACACTACTTGTGGTTTCTTTCATTTGTGACCCCTAGCACAGGTCTACAACAACTGGCTGACGATGATGATTCAAGAACTCCCCGGATCAATCTACAACAATTGCTTACAACAACTGAATGACGAATATTCGGGCAAGGACTCACTTTTAAAAAACACAGCCATTTGAAAACAACATTTGACGCCTTAAAGGATTCAAGAAAAAGAACACAGTCGGATATTCGAAATAATTTTTCCTACACTCGGGGGAAATTCGAAACTTCAAATGTATTTATTTTTCAAAAGTTCGGTGAAGAACAGGAAAAACGACTTGTCTACGTTGAGAAAAAAACAACATTCGAGCGTAAAAATCCACAAACACGGGATAAAGAACAATTCGTAAAAAGGACAACAATTCTTGCCGAAAAAACTATTTTACAAAGACGTCGTCATAAGCCTTATCTTGCTGTTAAAAAAGCTACTAAAAGCGTAAACCACGAGTTGGAACAGAAGTCAAGACAATTACGAGACCAAGTTTCAGTAAGTACAAAAGAACAAACTTTTTCCCATCTCTATAAATACAATAATTTTGAAAACAAACGTTGTCGTTCTAAAAATTATGTCCTGCTAATGCGTCTGATAGTTAAAGGGCATTACGGTGGGGAAAGGAAAAAGAAACTCCTGCAAAAGTACATGATAGTATATTTTATTTTATTGGCTGGAGCGTGGATTCGCGCAAAGAAAATTTAAAAAAAAACGTCGTAGAAAAACAAATAATTTCGCTAAGTACGACACAAAGTCTTAACGAGAAAAAGACATTCTTTTTCGCGCAGAAATCGAAAAGAATAGCCAATATTAAATAAATGCTATAAACTCTCTTTAACAGTAACAAATTTTTTTAAGGAAAAAGCAGGAAAAATGTGTAGGATCAACAAGGAATTGAAACTAGTACCTACACCTAGCTTTTTAAACGAGTTAAAAGTAACCAGACTTTTTCAATTTGATAAAAGTTTCATTATAGAACATTTATTATGGGGTGGAGCTGGAACGGTTTAACATCCCAGCTCGACCTAGCTAAAGACAAAAAGTATCCATGGGTTAACATAGGAGTTGAGACTATCTTCAAGTACTATCCTAAGCCGTGAATGGGGCAACGGACTTATACTAAGTGGATATTAATAAATCCTTTTCACCTGTTTTTTTTTAATTTTATTTTAGTTTTTTTTTTTTCAATGGAGAGTAGATTATGCATGTGGATGTGTTATTGGCAGCTCCAGTAACCCTCGCTTCTCCTTTTTTGTCCTTCAATCCTCATTTCCAATGAGTGATTTTTCTGACAAAGGGTGAACAAAAAGCTGCTTTGTAGATCGGTAGTACTTTGTAAAGAGTAGCCTGAGATGTCGGAAAATTTCTGTTTCTATGTCTATCCTTGCGGTCATGTCACTAGTAAGGGTGCTGGAGGTAAACGTTTCATCTGGGCTGACGTTACCCGCTTGATAGTCAAGGACCGAACCTTGGATTAACCACTAAGGAGGCTGTCCTATCAGTAGGTGCAAAGTAACGGGGATGCTGTATTGCCATTTGGTGAATAGATTCTGGACCATGCAGTAGTTTCTGGTAGGGCCTCTCGATGCCATACTAGTGGGTAATTGTTACGAATTTACCTTATCATGTGCCACAAAAAATATTTCTTGTCTTTTTCTCTCTTATTTTCCCTCTCTGTCCTGCTCCAACCAAGTCTACCGACCTGCTCCACAACTCCCAAAACCACAATCATGACAAATCTCCAAAAAAGCAATACGAATAAACCTAGAACCCCATCCACCAAGGCAGACCCCTACTACCATGTCTCCTTCTCCAATATCAGGGGTCTACGTTCCAACCTTCCAGAGGTTGAAACACAATTACAGGAGACGAAACCGGACATATTCTTTCTAAGTGAAACTGGCATAGGGCCAACCACTTCTCTAGACGAATTCATAATTAAAGGATACTCCAACTTAACATCTAAATCTGACCCCCAAGATCGCCATGAGTATGGAATATGTGCCTACATCAAAGATGGCTTTCCATGTGGTAGGGATATCTCCAGAGAAGACCCTAATTTACCTTATATGTGCCTTCGGGTTGCACTAGCTTACACCACTGCATTTATATTTCCCTCAATCGCCCCCACAACAGTGGAGTAACTATCTTTAAGAGTATATCTGAGAAAATTAACCATATCATGTCTGCTATTCCTTCGGCTTACATTCACATTTGGGGTGACTTCAATGCCCATAATGGGGAATTGCTAATAATCTCAAATAAAACCGATGACGAGAGGAGGTTTTGTTATGATTTTGCCATTGGCTATGACCTCACTCAGATTGTGCACGAACCCACCCGTGTGCCCGATACACCCGGTCAATATGCAAGCCTTCTAGACCTTTTCCTCACAACTTTCCCTGAGCTGTGTTCATGTTCCGTTCTATCTCCTCTGGGATCCTTTTACCACTCTGTTGTAGCAGTTAAGATAAAAACTAAATGCAATAAGTCTTCAGACGTACCTCTCCACCGTACTGTATATCGATACTCTATGGATGACTGGGATAGCATCCGTACATTCATATCTGACCTACCTCTGCATTCCATTTTTAAAAAGGATGTGTCCTCTATAGTATCAGACCTGACCGAATGGTTAATTGTAGGCATAGACCGATTCATACCATCTAAAAAATTCCAACAAAAACCTAACAGCTAGCCATGGTTCGCCCCTGAATGTGCTGCTGCCATCACGCACAGAAATCACTTTTTCCATAGCTACCAACGTAATAGATGTACTGAGACTAAAGCTGCCTCCAGGACTGCCAGCAACCACTGTAAAAGAGTAATAAAACAATATGCTCAGTCTGTTAAATCCAAAGTAGCTAAGTAGCGGCTTGGTCCCCACCAGTTCTGGCAAATAGAAAACGGGATCTTGAACAGAAACGTGCGTTCTATCCCAACCATCATCAATGGACTTGAGGTCATCTCGTCAGCATCAGACAAAGCCAGACTATTTGCCAAGAACTTCGCAGCTAATACTACCCTATGCGACAATGACAATCAACAAATGTATTTCCTCCTATAACAGACAACACGCTATGCAACATACAAATATCTGTGCGTGAGATCGCCAAGCTTATCATGAACCTTGATTCCAGTAAAGCAACTGGCCCTGATGGCATTCCAGTTATAGTGCTGAAAAAGCTCCAACCAGAACTTGCCCCCATACTTATAAAACTGTTTAAGCGTTGCCTCAAGGAGAAGTGCTTTCCAACACCCTGGAAAACCTCATCAGTATGCCCTGTATTAAAGAATTCAGGTGAAAAGTCATATCCCTCTCAGTACAGACCAATAAGTCTCCTGTGTATCATGAGTAAGTTGTTGGAATATTAAATAAAGAAGTAGTCAACCACCTCAACAGAAACAACCTTCTTAGTGACATGCAATATGGTTTCCGCTCTGCAAGATCTACCACAGAGATGCTAACGGTTATATCACATAGGATTAGTGAATCCGTTGACAAAGATTTCCTTTCCAAGCCAATTGTTCTTGACATATCGAAGACCTTCGATAAGGTATGGCATAAGGGCCTACTTCACAAGATTTCCAGCTACGGTATTACTGGAAATGTTTTCTCAATTATTAAATCATTTCGCTCTGATAGCTTCATAAGAGTAGTGGTTGAGGGGCAGAAATCAGAGGCCCACAGTATTAATGCTGGAATCCCCCAGGGGTCCATCCTGGGCCCAACTCTCTTCCTGACCTACATCAATTATCTCCCAAAACACATACTTAAATCATTCGTTGACATCTATACTGATGACACGACTATCTATGGCAACACATCAAAGGCTGTAAATGACAAAGTTTTCTCTTATTCTCTCTCTTCTGATCTTGAGCGCGTGGTACAATGAGGGAAGAGTTGGCTGGTCACTTTTAATGCATCCAAAACCAAGCTTCTTTCTTTACATCATCAACGCTCTGATCCCCATCTGGCATCAATTGAAATGGATGGCTCTCATCTTGGGGAGGCTCCATGTTTTGGCAAGCTTCTGGGTTTGACCTTTACTTCTGGTCTAAAATGGAACACGAACATCAAATTTGTTGCCAGGGACGCTGGTGGGATCCTTCTAACGCTCCATAATATATCTTACTACTAATGCAATTCTCTATCTGTATAAAAGCCAAGTATGTCAAAGAATGGAGTACTGCTGCCACATCTGGACAGGAGCTGCTAAAAACAGCCTATCATGCCTTGACAGAGTACAAAATAGACTTCGCGGTTAGTGGGGGTGCCCTTTTCTCTTCCCTGCAACCTCTCTTTCACAGAAGAGACTTTGCGAGCCTGTCTTTGTGTTATCGTTATTTCCATGGCAGGTGCTCGGCTGAGCCCCAATCCCTCGTCCCCCGTCGCCAACCTGTCCCGAGAAACACCCGTCTGGCTGAAACTACTGTCAATAAGTTCCCCCACTCTTCATCTGTGCCTAAATCCAAACGTAGAGTCCATGAGCAAAGCTTCTTTCTTAGAACTGAACGCCAGTGGAACTCTTTGCCGCTTGCCTGTTTCCCACCTGACTACAACTTGGACGTCTTCAAGTCCAACATAAACAAGTCCAACATAAACAAACTCCTGACAAACCGCCCCCTTAAGTAAGACACTCTATCAAAACCCCCAATACTAATGATTACTACAATACATTGATTACTGAGTGGCCTTTGGGGGCTTGATAAGTGGTGACCCCCCATGTAAAAAAAAACACGTTACGAAAATTAAAAAAATGACAAACGAAATCTACTGCTTTCCGTATAAATGCAAACGTCGAATTATTTTCTCATATATGTAAGAAAAATTCGTTAAATAACCAGGTACGGATTTTTTAAAGGTTTTTTTTTCTATATAGTTGTACTATAGGAAAAGTAAATCAATGTGTTGTTTCTGAAAAAACTTATTTTGTCATATTAAGTAACACCAAACCGTCCAAAAAATAAAGACAAAAACAAAAATGGACGATTTTGCAAAACAAATTTTGGAAATGGTGAAATTTCAATAAAGTCAACAATTAGAACCTGCAAAAAGGTTGCTAGAAGAACAATTGGCAATACAAGAGAAACATTTGGCAATACAGAAACAAAACGAAGAGAAACAGTTAAATTTAATGAAATATCTCGAAGAAAAAGAAGGAAGAGAAAAGAAAGAAATGAGCTAACAAATATTAGAAAAGCAATTAGATCTAGTGAAATACTTCGAGGGAAAACAGGAAAGAGAAAGGAAAGAAGTGAATGAACAAATATTGGAATGAAAAAATGTGGGGAAAACCGTAACTTACCTAAATAGCACGAATTTCGTGTTTGTTTTTTCCTCTAACAAAAAAAGTTAAAATGTTTATTTTCAGGGGTCAACACTTTTGTCTTACGCAGTTGGGATTCGAGCTGAATGTGGCGCCACTTATAATGAAGTCTATAATAAACGCGATCATATCTCAGGACCATGAAATCAAAAATGCCACATCAGCATATGTGGATGATATTTTCAATAATGAAAATTAGACTATGGCTTGGTTTCCAAGGATCCGGTGCCACTGAAAGACGGAGCCAGAGTCTTGGGTTGGCAAGTCTAGGAGGAAGATGGCACACTGCAATGAAAATGAGGAAGACTAATTCCAGGAATCACCAATGAATTGACCCGTCGACGCGTATTGTCTGTTTGTGGAAAACTCGTTGGTCATTTTCCTGTATGTAGATGAACCCGGGTGGCAGTCGCATTTATAAAGCACCTAGCAATTGCAGTATCGAGAAAGGCTGGGGTGACAGAATCAAAAATGCATCTCTTTATCACATGTTGGTAGAAACTGTGAACAAAGTAAGAGAAGCTGATCCCGTTGGAGGATCCTGGTGCATGGACGACAAAGAGGTTACAGCCTGAGTGGATGCAAGTTGTTAACAACAGGAGTGGCATTAGAGGCGAATGGAACGGTCAATGTTGATGCGTGTTGGCTACGTCTTACTAACGACGCCCAACACATCAGTCTAGCTGAACTTGACGCAGCACTCAAAGGAATCAATTTGATCCATCAGTTGAAGGCAACAGTGTTACACTTAGTTATCGATTCGGTGTGCGTGCATCGATGAATCTCTGACACTTTGACTGGGAAAGAGCGTGTGAACACGAAAGCAGCTGGTGAAATGCTCATCGGGCGACGGTTAGAAACTTTTAAATCACTGGCAAAAGAATACGAATTGTCCATCGATATAAAACTCGTGAAGTCATATCAGAATTACGCAGATAGTCTCACCAGAATGCCACACAGGTGGGTGGATCTACTCAAGGAAGGAAGAGATCCGGTGCTTGGGAGTTGCGCAGCAGAAGGACAAAAGGATGGGAATCAGGTGGCTGATATCCATCATCAAAGTGGACATCCAGGAGTAAAACAAACTCTATATTTTGCCAGGATGGTGGGCCCGCAAGTGCCCAAAGAGACTGCTAAATCTGTAGTGAAAGTATGCGAAACATGCGGATCAATAGATCCAGCACCTGTGCGCTACAAAAAAGGAAGCATTGGCGTAAAGAACAACTGGGACTGACAATTGTGGATTTTTTTTAACGATTATCGACTGTGACCCTCTAGATTTGCCATCTGGCGGGCTCTGTATCGGACAGATACGATCACTGTAATCCGACAGTTCGAGAGTATTTTCCACCGGCGGAAATACTGACCGACAACGCTACTGCGTTCACCAGTAAGGAGTTCCAGTCATTTGCAACAAATTAGGATAGATCTTCGATTTCGATGTGCGTACTCACCGAGTGGAAATGGTATTATAGAGCGAAGCCATGGAACCATTAAGACCATAACAACCAGAAAGAACTGTTCAATACTGTGGGAGGTCTACTGGCATAATGTCACCTCAAAGAATATTGCACCGCACCAAATAACATGGTACATAGATACCATGTACGAATTAAAGTTATCGAAGCTAACCCACTTCCCAAACCAGAAGTGACTAGAAGGGAAGTATGAAAAAGGGGACATCGTTTGGGTTAAAAAATACATGTGGCATTTGCACAACGAAATATAACACTGGTCGGGTTACTGAAGTGATCAGCCTGGAGTCTGTGAAAGTTGATGGGAGGCCTAGGCATGTTAAAGACTTTCGAGAATAACCCGGACGCACTTGTTATGAAACGGCTTTAGTCTCAGTAATCTATTATGTTGGAAGCAGTATTATTCGCTCTTTCTCTTTGTCTCTCTCTTCCTCATCATAACACAATCCCTATCATCACATTTTTCTTTCTCTGGAACATTTAAATAATCATTGACGAATTATTACATTTTATTGTAGGCTGTTTAACGATGTCTGTTAGTATAGACCTATAAATGCATGCCCCTTAGAGAGACATTTACAAATCTAATATCTCCTACGATATATTTTTCCATATGTGTATACAATCTTTGTCAAATGTCATTAAAATCGGACCATTATTATTAGATGCGGGTTTAGGGGGTGGGGTGAATATAATTATCGTACGCGTACACAGTCCAAACAGATATTGATCGAATTGAAAATAGCCGAGTAGGCTTTCATTAGGACAATTACATAATATTCACTTATAAAATATTTTTATGTTCCACGTAGAATTGTTTAATAGAGGCAGAAACATACATATATGTATATATATATATATATATATATATATATATATATATATATATATATAATCTGAGTTTATTGTTTTCCATGAGCTAAGTAACCAATGCAGTGTAACGAAGTTAATGTAGGAGTGCTCAATACCGAAGTAGATCAGTTTACTGTTTATGTGTTTTTATATAAGCAGTTACATGTTGCTACACAGCCATGAGCATGTTTCGTTACAGCAAGCTACTTGTAACTAGAAACCTCTTCAAGCGACGCAGCTTATACGAAAGCAAATTGTGCAATGCGCATTAGGAGTATTGCTTGAAGAGGTATCTAGTTACTAGTAGCTAGCTGACTGAAACATGCTCATGATTGTGTAGCAACATATTACTGCTTTTGTAGAAACAAATCAAGAGTGTATATATATATATATATATATATATATATATATATATATATATATATATATATATAAAGCAGTAGATGTATTACTTGTGTGTCTGTCAATATTTAACGGATATACTCTTAAACTACTAAGAGTGGAACTATGAGAAAATAGTAACCACACACTAAGAATGGGTTTTGACGAGTAACATCTTTGGATGGATGAATCACGCGTATAGAAATATGTTGCAAGTTGAAATGAAAAATAATTTGCTGATATATGTAAATTACTTTTGTAGCATACGCAAATTAATTCTTACATTGAAGTCGTTTAATTTTATATTTAAATGGTGAGAACGCAGATTGACTGGAAAATGTTTGGAGTTTGATTCTAGCTGATGGCAACCACGTATGTGTGTCTAACTTGTGACATATTATACAATATAATCCATGCAATGTAATATTAAATACAGAATCAATTTAATAATAATAATATGAAATCTGCATGAATTAAAGTATATTCTCGCATTTAGTATTTCCAATATGTAGATACGAGTGCGTTTCCATGTGTCTGTATGTGTCTGTCCTGTTTGGACGTGAGCCTGCGTGACTTTGAAGGAATAAACTTTCTTTTAAAACCGTTGAATTAATTAGAAAATAGATAAACCAGAAATACATTCAGATGGACTTATTTATATTCTCGTGTTTTTATTCGCTTTAATGCGTGTATGATCGTTTCGAATTATACATTTATTTCTTATTTGTTTCTTATGAAGATTCGCCATGATAAAAACGAAATAAAAAAAATTAACATGGGAAGTTTTTGGATTGGATTTGATGGTACATCTTTTTCCCATTATCTCTAATGGAAAATTGCTACTTTTCCGATCAGTGATATATGCGCTCTTGTTTTACAGCAGATCAGAACAAATTCGGTAGTATCAGTTTCAAATCCAAACATTGCTAACTTTTAATTGAATTTTTTTATCACACTCGGCTCTTTGTATCTTTACATTCTTATACTCATTTTTAATCCTCCTATTTTTATATTTTCATATTTCTTATACCTTTATTATTTATTATTACTCTATAATACATATATTTTTATATTTATTTATCCTATACTCCTCTGAATTCCTATCCCCTCATTCTTACATCTTTGTATCCTTTATCTTATTCACTTAAAATAATATTGCTCTACTGTATCCCTTATAATTTATCCCCTCATACTTATTGTCTTATTACAGCATCATGCCTAATAATTTATATTTCATTTACGTACTGTTATAATTTCGGATATCTCTCCTTAAATATGCCGGCGTAGCATAAATTTCCTATTTCCATAGCTATAACCCAATAATACATATTAAATAATAAATAAAATTTAATAAGCATCTTCTTTAAATTAACTTACCCTATATTCTCCACGAGAGTTTAATCACGCATATTATACACATATATTCATCCCACTATGGCAAATACGCTATACACCTACCTTTATTCACATAATAAAAGCTCTACTCCTCCTATATCACAGAGATCAATCTAGTTCTTTCATCCTAAACAGGCTCAATGATTAATCTCTCACTGCAACATTTTGATCCTAATGTAACTATCGCTAGACGTCGCATTCCCGTTATATTATCTAGCATCTTCTCCTCATTTTTGATGAGAAGCATAAGGCTTCGAGATACCATGGTATTAAAGGATTCTTAATTACCCTACACATCTAACTTATGTATCACCTTTATTAAATTAATAAACAAATCCCTCTCTCTCTCTCTCTCTCTCTCTCTCTCTCTCTCTCTCTATTTCTCTCTCTCTCTTTATGTGTGTGTGTATGTTAGTATATATTTTTATATTGTCATTTATTTACTTTATTCACAAATAATATATGCACACGTTAACACACATCATCAGGCAGGATATATATATATATATATATATATATATATATATATATATATATATATATATTAGTACGGTGTGCGACATTGCCGAATCGTAATATGCGCTTAACTATGATATTTTAATTATTTAGATTTCGTCTTTATTTTTATTATATTCGACCGAACATATAGTAATTTTTAAAAAAATACTTGTGCGACACCACCGAGAATAGAAACCGAAAGGCGTTACATACAATTTATTTTGTCCTCTGCCGTTTATGACTGAGCCATGATGACATGCTTGCTGCAAGGCTAAAAATTAAACAATGAACTAATAGTTGCTACGGAATGCAGGCATATTCGTAATGTCGTCTTTCGACCATTACCTGGCATTTTTTTTTAATTTTCACACTTTTATACAAACCTTTGCGAGTATAAAGAGTCGTATAGGTTTAAATATATGAAGTTTACATGTTTATAGACAGGCAAAATGAACACACACACATACACACGTATATATAAACATATATATATATATATATATATATATATAGATAGATAGATAATTATTTCCACAGAAAGACTACATCGTACAACAGCCTCGAAAGTCAACAAACCGGAAATCCAAGACTCGAGTTTCGCCCTCATTTGTGCTCATCAGTTAGACACATCCGAACTCAGGAGAACTTTACCAACTCTGTGTCCTAATACACAAAGTCTCCGACAGCATAGATACAGCACTTTCACTCGACACTAGCGCACCAGTGCATGTATTTTGTGACTTTATGTCCACCAAAGCAACTGGCTTGGATTTTCTACTTACACAGACGCAGCTGGCACCACAACACGTAACTTCTCTATATCTCATTCCCTATCACAAATGGTTACGTTTCCAACCCATTTCCCAGACCAGCAAGAACAACATGCATCACTTCTAGATATGTTACTGACCACAGTTCCCGATGACAGTGTTACGACTCTAGAGCCAAAACTGAAGAGACACTACTCAAAACAACGAGATATTATGAAAAGGCTGATTGGGAAGCAATCAGGGACCTCATCAGGGACGCTCCATGGCAAAATATCTTTTCACTTCCTGCTGAACATTGCTCAAATAGGACCACTGAATAGTTCAAAGTGGCAATTGAAACACATGTTCCCACGCGCAAATTCTATAGCAAACCCCTCTCTCCCCAATGGTTTATTCTACTTGAGCAGATGCCATAGCGCAAAAGCAGAATGCGTACCGCAAATTTAACCGACATAAGTCCAGTTCAAACAGACAGAAGTACACAGAAGCCATAATTAACTGTAAGAAAGAAATAGCGACAGCTAAGAGAGAATTTAATGAAACCATCAAAAAACGCATCGAAGCACAGAAATTAGGAACCCGAGACTTCTGGAAAATCTACAACAGTGTAGTAAATATTGAGCAATCAACAATTTCATAATCATGAGGAAGTTTGCTCAGCACCTGAGAAGGCTAACATGCTTGCCAGACGGTTTGCCTCCAATTCACAATGGACACTGCTAACCACCCTCTCCATGACTTTCCTTTGCGAACAGACGTCACACTAAACGATCTGAAAATCACCCCTGCTCAGGCGCATGGCATCATAAGAAAACTTGACACTGCAAAAGCATGTGGACCTCATCTCATCCTAGCTGTGCTATTAAAACAGTGCGCCGCCGAAGTAGCTCCAATTCTTTCCAAACTTTACAACAAATGCCTTAATGAATCTTGCTTTCCTGTCTGATGGAAAACTTATTCTGTAGTGCCAATTGTCAAGAATTCTGGCGAAAGAACTGACCATGTAAATTATCGCCCCATTAGCCTCCTCCCACTTTTCGCCAAAATATTTGAGACCATAATTAACCAAGCTCTAGTCCATCACCTTACAGATGCTAAACTTCTGATTGACCAACAATATGGATTTAGGCAAGCCCGTTCCACAGCATACATCCTAACTGTAATCTCAGAATGCATATACCATTCACTGGACAAAGCGGGGGAGGGTAGAGTGGTAGCTCTAGATATATCTAAAGCTTTGGACAGGGTATGACATGAGGGTCTTCTCAAGAAAAGCAAACCGCAACATGATCTGACAGTGGAATAGAGATACTTTCATCTCGAACCATGGGATGTGATAATCTCAATCAGCCTTAACCCAAGTCATTATCTCACTAGTAGGATTGTTATACTCGCTAGGGATGTAATCACAACAAGCATATCCAAACTAGCAAAAATATTTCAGAATGTGTGAGAGAATATATAAATATTTCCACAGACAGACAACATAGTAGCTCACAAGAGCGACGAAAGTATACAAGCCGGGAGATCAAGAAAAGTTTCGCCCCTATTTCGGCTCATCAGTTAGACACATCCGAACTAAGGGCCGCTTGCATGCGATACCAACTCAGCAAACGCGCCGCACACATGAAAGTCTTATTAACCATTATAGATCAAGTAAATCGCAACGGAATCTGACAGTGGAATAAACCTACTTTCGTCCTGAACAAGGGATGTGATCATCAGCCTTAATCCAAGCCGACGTCACACTAGCAGAATTTTTTATATTCGCAAGTAGTGTCATCAGAATAAAATCCCACTAGTGACACATCGGCTTGGGTTAAGGCTGATTGCGATGTTCGAGACAAAAGTAGGTTAATTCCACTGTCAAATTTCGTTGCAGTTTGCTTGATCTATGATGGTTAATAAGAAGTTATTGTATGTGGCGCGTTTGCTCTGTTTGTGGAGTGCTTGCCTCGCACGCAAGAGGCTCAGGTTTACAATCCTGACTAAGGATGTGTCTAACTATATATATATATATATATATATATATATATATATATATATATATATGATTATATGATGAATATGAGATTATATAAATATATATGTATATATATATATATATATATATATATATATATATATATATACAGTCATGTAAACAGCATCTAATGGTTATCTGAAATGTATCGGGTACAAGAAAAAAAGAAAAAAAAACATAATTCCTACAAACGTTGAACGGTTTCACTGAAAAAGACATATTTATTCCAACTCGTATCGTTCGCTGAGCGCTAATTATTCGCTGACATTACAAATTGACAACGGGATAAAATGAGTTTCCTTCACTCTCCTGTGACAACGGTTTATCAACAAACGTTATGTGATGCATTATTTAGACGAAAACTTCTACTTTTATTAGATACATAGATGCTCATTGTAGATCTGTTTTCCAGTTGGTTTTAACGCATTTCCACAAGGTTATTATTCTGTTGATGCAGATGATTGTTAGTTTGTTGAGCATCATTCATCATAATTTGTTTACATCGGTTTTCCATATATCTTTTCTAATAAGAATTGTTTTGAGAAAGTAGTTACGGACGGCACCACGTGAAGGTTGCTAAGTGAAAGTGTTTCTGTAGAACGACCTAAATTCGAACTTGGACAAACCAAGATCATCTTTCCGTATAGTTAACCATTACGGCATCGTCACTTTTGTCTTGCATTTTCTAGTAAACCTATTACTATAGAAATTCGTAAAAATCGACGTATGTCACCTCATCAATTAATTCTGTTATTTATTCATTTAAATGTGATTGGCGCGTGCACTGGGGAGAAAGGATCTCTCGAAGTTCGGATGCAAGAATAAAACAGAACGTCCTTGCAATACTGAAATATAGTATTATGGTGATTTATACCATTCTACCACTATGAGCTAATAGCGATTAAATGCTAATAACAGAGAAAGTCGCTATGATAGACAGACTAAGAATCACTGACAACCCATTAATTTTGTACTTTTCTGTTAATACTCGCTATTGTTCACAACCGTCGTGTTGTTTTGTTTTTACACCCTGTAAGTTGGCAATGCATTCACCATATCGCACTGATATTATCGACTTTACAAATATTAAGTTTTGTACTCCAGTAGTGTCTTCCCCAGAAGTTTTGTTTCGAATTTTCCTATAAAAATCAACTCACACTTTAACAGAATTCTTAATTGCTAAAGTTAATCCAAATCAAACAAAAAAAAACAATATATTCTCAAGCAAATAGATTGTTTCTATAATTTAATATGATCTTAAATAAAACAATATGTGTGATAAGTCGTGGGCGAGATTTGCAGGCTTAATCCATATAAGATATTTTCTAAGGCATAACTAATTTACATGCGTCCAACAAAATGCTTAAAAATTTGTAAATAAACTTCGTGCTATTTTTTTGCTTCTTCTTAAATCTTTATCTCTTTATTTATCGGAAACAAAAAGACAGTTCCTTTCTTTGTCATCACGTTTCATTTTTTTGACTTAACATTTGACCATTTTGAATTAGTGTAATAACAGATAAAATAAAAAAAAATAACCGCACATTCTCATCTAATTTTCGGATTTTGCAATTATGCCCAAATACATTTTTTTCTTTTAATGCATTGCTAGTTGCGATTCCCTCTAACGATTTAAGAGCAGAATGGACCCATTGATTGATATAATAGTTAAATGA
The DNA here is from genome assembly GCF_053919585.1 of Euprymna scolopes. Classification (NCBI taxonomy): domain Eukaryota; kingdom Metazoa; phylum Mollusca; class Cephalopoda; order Sepiida; family Sepiolidae; genus Euprymna; species Euprymna scolopes. The sequence goes on along the minus strand of NC_136491.1, from coordinate 139,229,501 downwards.
ATAACTTTGTGCTACGAAACAGTTGCTTTCAAGAATTGTGAAGGTTAACGTAATAAAAGAGATATATATATATATATATACACACACACATACATATATATACATATATATATATATATAATCTTCTGGTACATATTAAGTTTAGTAATATATGTGTGTATATATATATATATATATATATATATATATATATATAAAATATATTTTAGTCATCGACATACAGACCTGTTTCGTTGTTTCACAACTCATCAGTGCCGCTAGACTAACACCTCTCCCAAGCCGAGGATCGAACCTAGAACCGTCGTGATGACAGTCGGCAGTCCTACCCCCTGACTACGGAATCGGTGGCCGAAATTAAACTGTCCGAATGCGTATTTAAATAAACATCCGTCCGCTACTCGTAGAGGGCTCAAACGTTTTGTTTGTAAACAAATTGCGAGCTTCGCATTATTTCAGCTAAATTAAGTAGCGAGTAAGATAATTTACGAGAGTGCTCTACCGAAGAGGGGAGCTTTATAAAATATATTTTAGTCATCGACATACAGACCTGTTTCGTTGTTTCACAACTCATCAGTGCCGCTAGACTAACACCTCTCCCAAGCCGAGGATCGAACCTAGAACCGTCGTGATGACAGTCGGCAGTCCTACCCCCTGACTACGGAATCGGTGGCCGAAATTAAACTGTCCGAATGCGTATTTAAATAAACATCCGTCCGCTACTCGTAGAGGGCTCAAACGTTTTGTTTGTAAACAAATTGCGAGCTTCGCATTATTTCAGCTAAATTAAGTAGCGAGTAAGATAATTTACGAGAGTGCTCTACCGAAGAGGGGAGCTTTATAAAATATATTTTAGTCATCGACATACAGACCTGTTTCGTTGTTTCACAACTCATCAGTGCCGCTAGACTAACACCTCTCCCAAGCCGAGGATCGAACCTAGAACCGTCGTGATGACAGTCGGCAGTCCTACCCCCTGACTACGGAATCGGTGGCCGAAATTAAACTGTCCGAATGCGTATTTAAATAAACATCCGTCCGCTACTCGTAGAGGGCTCAAACGTTTTGTTTGTAAACAAATTGCGAGCTTCGCATTATTTCAGCTAAATTAAGTAGCGAGTAAGATAATTTACGAGAGTGCTCTACCGAAGAGGGGAGCTTTATAAAATATATTTTAGTCATCGACATACAGACCTGTTTCGTTGTTTCACAACTCATCAGTGCCGCTAGACTAACACCTCTCCCAAGCCGAGGATCGAACCTAGAACCGTCGTGATGACAGTCGGCAGTCCTACCCCCTGACTACGGAATCGGTGGCCGAAATTAAACTGTCCGAATGCGTATTTAAATAAACATCCGTCCGCTACTCGTAGAGGGCTCAAACGTTTTGTTTGTAAACAAATTGCGAGCTTCGCATTATTTCAGCTAAATTAAGTAGCGAGTAAGATAATTTACGAGAGTTCTCTACCGAAGAGGGGAGCTTTATAAAATATATTTTAGTCATCGACATACAGACCTGTTTCGTTGTTTCACAACTCATCAGTGCCGCTAGACTAACACCTCTCCCAAGCCGAGGATCGAACCTAGAACCGTCGTGATGACAGTCGGCAGTCCTACCCCCTGACTACGGAATCGGTGGCCGAAATTAAACTGTCCGAATGCGTATTTAAATAAACATCCGTCCGCTACTCGTAGAGGGCTCAAACGTTTTGTTTGTAAACAAATTGCGAGCTTCGCATTATTTCAGCTAAATTAAGTAGCGAGTAAGATAATTTACGAGAGTTCTCTACCGAAGAGGGGAGCTTTATAAAATATATTTTAGTCATCGACATACAGACCTGTTTCGTTGTTTCACAACTCATCAGTGCCGCTAGACTAACACCTCTCCCAAGCCGAGGATCGAACCTAGAACCGTCGTGATGACAGTCGGCAGTCCTACCCCCTGACTACGGAATCGGTGGCCGAGATTAAACTGTCCGAATGCGTATTTAAATAAACATCCGTCCGCTACTCGTAGAGGGCTCAAACGTTTTGTTTGTAAACAAATTGCGAGCTTCGCATTATTTCAGCTAAATTAAGTAGCGAGTAAGATAATTTACGAGAGTGCTCTACCGATATATATATATATACTGCTGACAAATAGAAAGTCTGCAAATGGGCAGTCTGCAGATGGGCAAACAATATAAGCTAAGTTAATTTAACAAATCCTAATATTACCAAAATGGCAACTGCTTTTTTTTTTCTTAATTTTGACTAATGTATTTTAACTATATGCGCATATATTGTCTTTAACTCTTTGCTTCCATGCGAGTCGTTTCTTCTATTACTTTATTTTTTATTTATTTATTCACTTTGTTTATTTATTTCTCTTTTTGCTTTTACCAACTGTGTATACCTTCTCTTTAAATGTATTTATTTAATGCATTTTAATTACATATGCGTAAAAATGGTCTCTAACACTTAGTCCCACGCGAGCCGTTTTTATGGTCAGAAGAACTCTACTCGATAACGAATAGCCTATGCAAGAATATAGAAGAGCTAGGACCACCTTTCTTTCTACTATAGAAGACAGAAGAACTTTATTAAGTAGTATACTAAATATATGCAATCACCGCACGCTTGCTTGTATTAAAGTGTCCTCTATGATACCCATACCATACCAAACCACTGCACGTGGCTCATAATTTGACTGGCACTATATTTGTAACTGCAATATACATAATCCCAGCTGTGATACTAGAGCTAATTTTCTGAATAGATGCAACACTCTGCGCCTGACCTTAATGACTACAATTCCAAATCCCAACGAACTAGCTGTCCCTATAACTGGGAGGGAAAAACCTAATAGCTAGCTACGAAATCTTATACATTTTACCTCCAAGACGATTGCGTTTGTCTTACCTGCATGCATAAAAAAAAAATTCCTCTCTTCTTCAAACTAAACCTTACCTGTAACTCAAAAATCCTAATGGAAATCCATCTGTAAATAAATACCCCCTCTTCTCTTGAACGCTAACAATCTACTCCTTCCAACCTATCCGCCACTAAACTCCCACATTGCTCCGCATCTGTAGTGGAATCGCTAACTTCCAGCCCCTAATCCCTCACATGCAAACTGTTTTAATAGCCATCACTAAACATCTATACATTTCTACCTCTAAGGCATGCATTACAGCTCATTCCTATCCATTAAGGGACTTAACAGCCTATGCACACAAAGGCAGGTACTTAACAGCCAAAGTACTCAGAAACAAAGCGATATGCACTACACAACTGTCTCCTCGAGTTTTGCAACGATTAATTACGTTATTGAAACGACACTCCTTGTTATGCAAAACGCCCCGTGACTCTTACTATAAAAAAACCTACAACTTCAACTCTATTCGCACCTACTGAAAACCTGCCCATATATCTATTCACCTAATTACGCATGACTCAAAACTTGCTGTCTTATCCATGCTATATTGCACTTACATCTTAACCCTCCTATCATCTAAAATAGCTCGGGCACAACTCGTAGCTCAATTCTTAATACCTACTCATACTGTAACGCTATACTAGACCTAAGCTAACATTAATAAAATAAAAAAAGGGTAAGACTAAAATCACATTATCTCCTCCCTAACAAGCCCTCTTACAAACATATACGCTTACACTGCATGAACTTCACCCACCCCCTTTATCCATTAACAAGTAAATAGCATGTCCCTAAATCACTTTGAGGAGTGTAACTAATCAGTAGAGATATAATCCCCCACAAACTAACCCAGTAACACTAACAACGCGGGTTCGCAGAAATACCTGGATTAGAACCTAGGCGCGGAGAAAACCCTCTCAGGGCTGACGGACCCAGTAGGTCGTCCCAGATCATCCGTCTAGGAGAAGGAAAACTCTGAAACTAAACCAAAGGGGAGAGAGGCCTCTTCAGTCTTGGATGACAACCTTCCTAGGGCTGGTGACTCAAACAAATTCACCGGTTTGCAAACCTAAATTGCTTAAGGAGTAGATAGGCTCTGTCTATCACCCGGCTTCCATACTCCTTCTTTGCCTATTAGTCAAGCGCAGAGACACTATCTCAGTGATTCGACAGAAACACCCAGCGGTAGATCTTGTTTCCTGGCTAGGGCAATGAACGCCGTTCTTCCCCATTCCCAGCATGCCCCACCCCTAAAACTGAACATTTGGGAGTGCTTGAGTTATAAGATATGCCTGAGCGATTAGATTGGGTTGACCTTCTTCTAAAGGGTTGAGGGTACCGGATTGACAGTTCCTGGCTGCTGTTCCCGACTGGTAGTACAGGAGCCCTAACTCTTTGGTAGCGCTTAGAGCGGCTGCTCCATTAACAGTTGAATAATATCGGGTTGTTTGCAGTGCCACGACGCGCATGGAAAGGGACCCTGCACTCATCCCCGGTGGGCTTTCCCGAGGCCACAATCCTAATTGGAGAAAGGTCAGCTGATGGTCTACTTGTGATGCATGTCTGAAGCTCCGCATAACCTCTTGTTTAGCTCCCCCTTACCGAAACTCTAAAAAAAAATATGACGACAGTACAATCTAAAAATAAGCTTAAACCAGGATTAGGGACAAACAAATTCAACTTGCCTCCTCCCTTGAGGCTCTCATTCACAAATATCCGTGGGCTTAGAACTAACTTAGCTGATGTTGAAGCATTTCTCTTAACAAATACCCCGGATATCTTAGCACTAAGTGAGACTAACCTACACTCCTCCATTCCCTCTAACCACTTTAATATGCCTGGATATCTCCCACTCTGCCGTAAGGACTCTGACAGACATATGCACGGACTTGGAGTTTACATTCGTAATACCCTTCCCTTGACTAGAGAAACAAACCTAGAAACAGATGATCAAGCCTTTATGTGCTTTAGACTAAACGTGCAACACAGTATTAGCTACTATTATTTTCTCTACCGCTCTCCCTCGACTCAGGACTGCTCCATAATAAACAAAGTATCTGACAGCATAGACACGGCACTGTCCCTCGACACTAGCGCACAAATACATGTGTTTGGTGACTTTAATGTCCACCACAAAAACTGGCTTGGATTCTCTACTCACACAGATGCAGCGGGCAGCAGAACCCATAGCTTCGCTATATCTCACTTCCTATCACAAATTGTTACGTTTCCAACCCGTTTCCCTGACCAGGAAGAACAACACGCATCACTTCTAGATCTGTTTTTGACCACAGTTCCCGATGACTGCATAACGAAGGCCCACAGCCCACTCGGGAACGCTGATCATGCAGTGATAATGGTTGAAATCGCCCTAAACTCTAGACCCAAAACTGAAGAGCCAGTGCTCAAAACAACGAGATATTATAATAAGGCTGACTGGGAAGCCATCAGGGAACTAATTAGAGATGCTCCATGGAAAAATATTTTCTCTCTCCCTGCTGAACAATGTGCAAACGAGACCACTGACTGGTTCCAAACTGCAATCGAAGCGCATGTTCCCATGCGGAAATTTTATAGTAAGCCCCACTCTCCCCAATGGTTTACGTCGACTTGTGCAACTGCCATTACTCAAAAGCAGCATGCATACCGTAGGTTTAACCGACATAAGTCCAATTCAAACAGACTGAAGTATATAGAAGCTAGAAATAACGTTAAGAAAGAAATAGCGACAGCTAAGAGAGAATTTACAGAAACCACTAAAAAGCGCATCGAAGCACAAAAACTAGGAACTCGAGACTTCTGGAAAATCTACAACAGTGTAGTAAATAATGGGCAATCAACAATTCCCCCACTAACAATCAATCACGAGGGTGTCTCCTCGGCAACCGACAAGGCTAACATGCTTGCCAGTCGGTTTGCCTCAAACTCCACACTGGACCCTTCCAACCACCCCCTACCTGACTTTCCTATGCGGACAGACGCCACACTAGACGATCTGAAAACCACCCCTGCTCAGGTGCATGCTATCATAAAAAACCTTGACACCTCAAAAGCATGTGGACCCGATCTTATCCCAGCTGTGCTATTAAAAAAGTGCTCAGCCGAAGTAGCTCCATTTCTGTCCAAACTCTACAACAAATGTCTTAATGAAGCTTGCTTTCCGGGCTGTTGGAAAACTGCTTCTGTTGTACCAGTATTCAAGAATTCTGGCGAAAGGACAGACCCATAAAATTATCGCCCCATTAGCCTCCTCCCACTTTTTGCCAAAATATTTGAGACCATAATTAACCATGCTCTAGTCCATCATCTTACAGATGCTAAACTACTGACTGACAAACAATATGGATTTAGACAAGCCCGTTCCACAGCAGACATCCTCACTGTGATCTCTGAACGTATATACCATTCACTGGACAAAGCGGGGGAAGGCAGAGCGGTAGCTCTAGATATATCTAAGGCTTTTGACAGGGTATGGCATGAGGGTCTCCTCAGTAAAATCAGATCATACGGTATCACTGGTAGAATACTTAACATAATTAAATCCTTCTTAGATAAGAGAAAATCCAGGTAGTCCTCGACGGTCGCACATCTAAACAATATGATATAAATGCGGGAGTGCCCCAGGGTTCTATCCTTGGACCCCTATTGTTCCTGATATTCATAAATGACCTCCCCGACAACATTGCCTCTGAGATGGGTATATATGCTGATGACACTACACTCTATGGCAGACACGACAGGAAGACGAATGAACACATTTCTAAAGAAATGGCAGAAACACTAGAGGAAGACCTCCAATCTGTAGTGGAATGGGGACAAAAGTGGTTGGTCGCGTTCAATGCTGCCAAGACTAAACTAGTTTCATTCAATAATTACAAGAAACCCTCTCTACCGCCCATAGCAATGGCCAACGACTCTTTATCTGAGAGTCCATCTTTCAAACTCCTTGGCCTAACGTTCACAGGAAACATGAGTTGGAACAATTACATTGAAGGCATTGCCAGGGCCGCTGCAAGAAAGGTAGGCTCTCTCTACCGTGCTAGAAAACTACTAACACCCGAAAGTATCCTGTACCTCTTTAAGGCCACCATTCGCCCATGTATGGAGTATTGCTGCCACATCTGTGCTGGTGCATCTGCTACTAGTCTCTCGCTCCTTGACAAGGTTCAAAAGAGAGTCGCAAACCTGATAGGCCCTGAACTGGCATCTAAGCTTCAGCCTCTGTCCCATCGACGAAATGTTACATCCCTCTGCTTTTTCTAGAAGTATTTTAGTGGTGAATGCTCTGACGAACTGCAATCACTTGTGCCCCCACGACGCGAGCACCCTCGACAAACCCGACAGGCTACTAGATCCCACCCCCACACTGTAGAGATCCCTAGATTTAAAAGATCTTTTTACTCCAATAGTTTCTTCCCCAGAACCGCAAGACTCTGGAATTCCATTCCAGGTCCCTGCTTCCCCAACAGTACTGACGTGCAGAAGTTCAAGTGTAACGTGAACCGACACCTTGCTGCCCAAATCCCTACATAGTACCCCAGTAGTTGTTTCCCCTGATAGTAGCCCCCTACACCAAAGTTGCAATTTGCCTTGTTTGGGGTGAAAATGTAATAAAAAAAAATTAAAAAAAACAAAAAAACTTGTAATTTTTTCAAAAACTTCAAATTAAGCTAAATTTAATGTAACGGTTTAAACGAATTATACCTCATGTGATTCGCCTTTTATTCCTCTATAATGTTACCTATTCATATAATATGACTTTAAATTGAAATATTCCAGTGTCCACGTCAATTTATAAAAATAACTTCAAATTAAGGAGAAAAAAGAAAGCCTGCATCAAAAAGTTCGCTGACAAGCAGCTTTAATTATCGACCCTAAGTCAATATCCACCACCAGGCACAAAGCATCGCTAATTGATGTTGTTTTAAGTTATATAGCGTAACTTTTAGTCGATATGAAACACATTTCTCTTCGTGATCGTCAGGATCTCATTAATCTCTACCTTTCTGGTTTATCCAATCGAGAAATCGGCTGCAGATTTAAATGTGATGAGGTATCGGTACGGAAAACTGTGCAAATGCACCAAAACAACGCCAGTATTCGTGATGCCTCTGAATCTGGTCGTACTAGAGTTATTTCTAACAGGGAATACAATGCTATCAAGATCTGCAGCCTAAGAAACAGATTTGAAGCGGCTTCCCAAATCCAACAACAGTGCAATCTTCTTAAAAGTGCTCTCTTTCTACTGTCAAGAACAGATTAAAAGAATTTAATTTGTGAGGATATGTTGCAAGACGCAAGCCAATTATGTCTTTAAAGAACAGAAAGCGCCGCCTGCTCTTCGTCAGATGCAATGAATATCATAACTCTTCATATTGGTCAAAAGTGCTTTTTAGCGACGAAAGCAAGTTCAATAGGCAAGGCAGTGTGGTAGGCAGTACGTCCGTCGGAGGAAAGACGAATAATTTAATCCTAGCTTCCCAGTTTCAAGCTGAAAAGTGGTGGAGTTTTCAGTTTTGGTGTGAGGCATTATTATGATACAGGGTTCATAGTTAGCTTGCAAGGTAGAATTAATTCGACCAAGTACATTAATACCCTACTTTGATCGGAATTTGGATTATAATCATATCTTCATGTAGGATAATGCTTCCATTCACACAGCTGGCACTATGAAGAGGTTCCTGGATAGCATAATATTCCATCGTAGGATTGGCCTGCACAATATCCAGACCTCAATCTTATCGAATACTTATGGCATTGCATCAAGCAACAGCTAGGCAATGATAACATTTCAAATTTGGAAGAACTTTGGGCAAAAACTAAAAAAAAAAAAAAGTGGGATGCCGTGTCTCCGAATTATTGCTGCAGTTTAATTCACGGAAATCCCTACAGATTACAGGCTATCAAATTCCAGAAAGGCTATGCTACAAATATTACCTAGTTCATTGTGTTCCTGTTGCATGTTGTGTTGAATTTGTGTTGCATTAATGCCCTAATGTTACATTTAAATAACAATTTTCCATTGTGTGGACTTTCTTTTCGCCTCCTGAATTTATAGAATATTTGAATTAAAAGAACAAATATGAACAGGTAAAATTATAAAACAATAAAAAGCGAATCAAATGAGGTATAGGTTGTTTAAACAGTTACATATGCTTTAGCTTAAGTTTGCAGTTTTGAAAAAAATACAATTACTTTTTTTGCCACCAAAATATATATATATATATATATTTTTTTTTTTTTTTAGATGGAGCTCACCACTTATCAAGGCCCGGATGCCACTCAGGGATAAGGGTTATTACGTGTATAGTAATCAATGAGATAGTATTGTAGTAATCATTAGTATTGGAGATTTGATAGAGTGTCTTACTTAAGAGGACGGTTCGTCAGAAATTTATTTATGTTGGACTTGAAGACATCACCTCCCTCCACTAAGCTACGAAGTCTATTTTGTACTCTGTCAAGGCAGGATAGGCTATTTTTAAAAGCTCATACCCAGATGTGGCAGCAGTACTCCTTACTTGAACGTACTTGGCTTTTATACAGATAGAGAATTGCATCAGTAGTGAGATATATTCTGGAGCGGTAGATGGACTCCACCATTTTACCAGCATCCTTGACAACAGACCTGATGTACCTGTTCCATTTCAGATCAGGAGTAAAGGTCAAACCCAAAAGCTAGTCAAAACATGGAGCCCACCAAGACGAGAGCCATCCATTTCAATTGATGCCAGGTAGGAATCAAAGCGTTGATTATGTAAAGATAGAAGCTTTGTTTTGGATGCATTAAAAGTAACCAGCCACCTCTTCCCCCATTGTACCACGCGCTCAAGATATGAAGAGAGAGAATCAGAGAGAACATTGTCATATACGGCCTTTGATGTGTTGCCATAGATGGTCGTGTCATCAGCATAGATGTCAACGATGATTAAAGTATGTGTTTGGGGAGATCATTGATGTAGATCAGGAAGATAGTTGGGACCAGGATTGACCTCTGAGGGACTCCAGCATGATAACTGTGGGACTCTGATTTCTGCCGATCAACCATTATTCTTATGAACCTATCTGAGAGAAATGATTTAATGTTTGAGAAAACATTACCAGTTATACCGTAGCTGGAAATCTTATGAAGTAGGCCCTTATGCCATATCTTATCGAAGGCATTCGATATCTCAAGAGCAATTGCCATAGAAAGGAAGCCTTTGTCAAGAGATTCACTAATCCTCACTAATCCTCTGAGATATAACCGTTAGCACATCTGCTGTAGATCTTGCGGAGCGGAAACCATATTGCATGTCACTAAGAAAGTTGTTCTGCTTAGGTGGTTTACTACTTCTTTATTTATTATGGATTCCAACAAGTTGCTCATGACTCAGAAGATACTTATTCGTCCGTACTGAGACGGAGATGTCTTTTCACCTTAATTCTTAAATACTGTGAATACTGATGAGGTTTTCCAGGGTGTTGGAAAGCACTTCTTAAGACAACATACACACACATATGTATATATATATATATATATGTGTGTGTGTGTGTGTGTGTGTGTGTGTGTGTGTGTGTGAGTTTGTGGGGGTGCATCCGCATGTGGGTATTGATATAAATTAATTATATAAAACTCGATAATATATATATATATATATATATATATATATATATATATATATATATATTGAGTTATAAGTCAATAACAAAATCATTCATTTTTGTAGAAAATACGGTTTACACCTGGTTGGATTTGTGTGTGTGTGAATATATATATATATATATATATATATATATATATATATATATATATATATATATATATATTAAAGTTTGGACAGTTAATCCGAATTGAAATAGAGAATCGAAATTTCTTTTATTGGTATATCACTGTAAACATCTAGTTGTAAACCATTTCGCCCATATTTCTAAACCCTTCGCTTAAGGAACTTAATACGTTATATTAAAGAATTAAAAGCTCTTAACAAGTGTTTTTTTATTTCCTTGGCGCCGTTGACATTGTTGTTGTTTGTCATCGGCTTATTGAATATAATGAATGTGGTCCTTTTTTCGCTTTTAAACTTAGGCACGCCCATAAAGAATGAGATTAGCTTTTTTGTTACTATAACCACAGTACAAAAAGAGATGAAAAACAATGATGCAACATAAAAATGTTACTAAAGCTAATACACTTTTTCTGGATAAATTTCTTTGTGTTTAAACCTACTTTTAAGCATGATATTAGTCCAAAACAAAGTTAGTGTTCCATCTCTTAAGGTTGAATAAAAAACTAACTGTGCATAAGCTCATCACAGAGATCCTGGATAAACGTTTAAAATCGGAAATTAAGTCTACGTTGGTAAAAATTCGTTAAACAAATATCAAGTCGAGGGAGCGTTTTATGTTCTACTAGTATTTTAGTTGGTTTTTGAGCAAATAGACAAGATTAAAAAAAGTTAGAATAAGCCGAATATGATTAATATATTACCTTAAATTAATCCGCGAAACCGCATTCCGACTCGCAAGCCTTAAATAATTATTTCCTTCTCTTTCCGCCATGTAATCATTTTAAAAGTCGACTTGGATTTTTAGGTGAGTTAAATCACTTTCCC
>NC_136491.1:139190493-139212993 GCF_053919585.1 Euprymna scolopes | reverse complement strand
CAATTGCCATAGAAAGGAAGCCTTTGTCAACGGATTCACTAATCCTATGAGATATAACCGTTAGCATATCTGCTTTAGATGTAGCAGAACGGAAACAATATTGCATATCACTAAGAAGGTTGTGTCTGTTGAGGCGGTTGACTATTCTCTATTTAATTTGAATTCCAGCAGTTTACTCATGACACAAAGGAGGTTCATTGGTCTGTACTGAGAGGTAGATGACTCATCAGCTGTATTCTTAAATAAAGCCCTGGATGTTTTCCAGGGTGTTGCAAAGAATCTCTTTTTAAGGCAACCCTTAAACGGTCTGTAAGTATGGGGACAAGTTCTTGATGAATCTTTTGCAGCACTATAATTTGAATGCCGTCAGGGCCAGTTGCTTTACTGGAATCAAGGTTCTGGATTAGCTTGGCGACCTCACGCACAGATATTTATATGTTACATAGTGTGTTGTCTGTTATAGGAGGAAATACGAGGAAGTGATGGCCTTCGCATGGAGTAGAATCAGCTGCAAAGTTCTTGGCAAATAGTTTGGCCTTGTCTGATGCTGACGAGATGCACAATTAATGCATGTTTGAGGAGACGCCGTACTTATGATCATACTGTCAATTTTGATCCCTATGCAAGTATTATAACTGACTAAAACCCCATAAAAATTCCCCCAAAAGCAACTATGTCAACTTCGTCGCTCAGCTCTGCGACCATTGATTTATGAGGAGATAGAATTTGGAAAAATAGAGATGGACATAGTAGGTATTATGGATAAAAATTCTATATTTTCATAGAATATCCTTTCAAATATTTTTTCTTTAAAAATCTTTTTTTTTAATAATTTGTCACCGTGTTTTCTCTCTTTCTATTTAGTAACTAAAATGTAAAACTCAATTATTTATTTAAATATTATACTTACTTCCTTGATTTAGCGTTCATAACCATTTCGCTAAGTAAATTATTTTATCTTGATTTACAGTATAAAACTTACATATCAGGTGGTAATCTCGAATCAAAATATATGTTATAATTTTGATGAAAAGGCATACACATTTATATTTTCCACGTAGTAGAATATACTCTTCTTTGTTGTATTATGTCTTTGTTTTTCTGGGATCATTTATACACTGGAGTTTTGGAGTTCTTTGTTCCTCAAGAAATGATTATTTAAATGAATCATTTTATAATTTGCTATATTTACCGCATCTGCACAGATCCGAACAATGGGCCATTTCTGACGTCACTTCCGGTAACCAGATTTTTTTATCGAGTAGTCTGGACCTGAGACTCAGTGAGGATGGGTCATAACCTTATTTTGTTCTTCCAGTTGAGCAGAATCTTACTCCACTAATACACATCTGCATTTTCTGTTAAAATATATTTCATTTCATTGTTTCCAAGTCTTCTATTTCTTCTTTCAACAATTAAACCACAACATTATATATATATATATATATATATATATATATATATATATATATATATATATATAAATTCAAATGCTCTCTAAGAGAATCTAACTCCGAAATTAAATATAAGAATAATACATACATTAGGCGTACAACAACATTTCCCGGCGAATCACCATGCATTTAAACAATACTAGCGCTATAATTAACATATGATAAAGAAACACAACTTTCCCCCTCCAATCTTAGAAAAATTATCGTTGACAACGCAAAAATTATACAACGTGAAGATAATCTTTAAAAAAAATCTTGAAGCGTCATACATTAGACCTCATCAACCTACTATAAATAATATTGCATTCAAGAATAACAGCGACGTGTTAAAATGTCTTGCCAATAATGCCCCAAAACCTGCTGATTTTACTACTCTAATTTTTAATCGACCTATATTGTAATGGATTTTCGCCGACTTTGTATATTTTAACTAGCGCGTTTTAATGTCTATTTTACTATTTACTTTAATTATCAGCACCTAACGAGGTATAATGTATATTTTATTTTTCACTTTTTAATTCCAATCATCGCTCCTTCTAACCTTTATTTCCTCAATGCCTGAAGCTGATTTGTGAACGAATCGAAAGCGCTCGTGATAATATCATGTACGGAACCTTCGTTTATATTTTCGGGTGTGATATAAAAAAGCCACAGTTAAGCTGAAGGGCGATCTCTCCGATCCGTTCGACGTGCAGAATGGTGCCAGACAGGGCTGCGTCCTCGCTCCCTCTCCTCACTCTACCTGTCAGTTGTGCTTCGGCATGCCTTTAAAAATTGTCATAAGGGTGTTTTTATACGATCTAGGCCGGGAGCAGACCCTTTCAATGTCAATGCATCCGAAAATAGAACAACAAAGATACTCGTACGGGAGCTCATTTTTGCTGATGACACCGCATTTGTCGCGCATAGTAACGAGGATGCTCAGGACATAATAACTCGCTTCGCAGGATCAGCCAAAGCCTCCGGATTGAAGATTAACATTAAGAAACCGACATGATGTACGAACAATCCTCTGGATCACCAGCAACATGCCAGCCAATAAAGATCAAAGACCAGGACGTTTACAATGTCAGCAAATTCAAATACCTAGGGACCATGGTCATGAACAACAACAAAATGAACGAGGAGATTTCTACAAGAATGGCTAACGCCTCCATATCCTATGGAAAACTCAAGCAAAAGGTCTGGCAAAATAAAGACTTGACTAAATGCTTATTGTACCGCGCCATCGTCCTCTCGTCACTCTTATACGGTTCAGAAACTTGGCCAGTGTACAAACTGGTAGCCCGCAAGCTCAACACCTATATGATGAGACACCTCCGGCAGATTTTAAATGTCAATTGGTATGATTTTGTTATCAACAGGGAGATCCTATCACAAGCCAACCTCCCAAGCATGTTTGACCTGCTCATCCGGAAAAAACCTGAGATCGGCTGGGCACGTAAACAGAATTGATAACTCCCGACTACCAAAACAGATACTGTTTTTACAACTAGAGGATGGGGTACGAGGCATAGGCAGACCTAAGCTCAGGTTTCGTGACACCGTCAAACGAAATCTAAAGGACAGGTTGATCCCTACTGGAAGCTGGCAGACCCTCAGTCGCGACCGTGACAAGGGGAGAATGATGGATCACAGGAAGTCGTCTTCGGACACGAAGGACAGCACATGTTGATATAAAAACGATTATATGGAAAATCGAAAAAATAAAAAAGAATCATAGAGCAAAGTATACCCGCTGCATTTAATAATGTTTGCTTAAACACACACACACACACACACACACACACACACACACATATATATATATATATATATATATATATATATACTAGCAAAAGTACCCGTCGTTGACTGGGTTCAAAAACAGCCTGCAGAAAATGGACTCTGATTTATGAAAGGATGATAGGTTATGAAAAGGAAGGGTTGTAAAAAGATAGCTTCGAATTTGGGGTATCAAAACCAAAGCAAAATATGATGAAAGTAAAAATAAAATAGATAAACCCCATAATTTATTATACAATACCTGTTCACACTGAAACACTTATCACAATAATCTATGGATCTATATTAAAAAACCTTGTTCTAATTTGTGACATATTTCCATGCTATGGAGGTCAGGTGCGAACGAACACCTCATAATTTTATTATACCATATTTCTTCAAACAGAAACATAATTATCAAAGTATACTCATGCAGATAGATATGAAAAGGCTTTATTAAAGTCTCTCTGTTTTTTCATTCCATGGAGGCCAGTCGCGAACGCAGACCCCACAATTTTATTATACCATCCCTATTTAAGTTAAAACATGCTTATCAAAGTATTCTTATGTACATCTATATAAAAAACACTTTTAAACGTATTTTTTAAATTTTTACTTTTTTTTTTATTTCCATACTTTGTGAACCAGGCGCGTACGCAGACCCCACAATTTTAATGAACCACCGTTCTGCCAGATCAAACATACCCATTCCTGTGTCTCGATACATCGTCTATCATTTTATGTAATCAGTTTTTTAAAATAATCAACCATATAGGAGCCTATTCGCGACCAGACACACACACATTCAGCTTTATATTATAGATATATATATATATATATATAAATACGTGTATGTGTGTGTGTCTGTCTGTGTATGTTTATACATATATATATATATATATATATATATATATATATATATATATATATATATATATAAAACAATGAAGCTAAAACTTAGCAAGACAGAAGAATCTTAACACTGTTAGGAAAATATATTAAATAAAAGTTTACAAAGAAACCCTTTTTTTCTCTCTTTTTTATCAAAACGGAATCAGGGCCAGCGTTATACAACATATGAAATATAAATAAAACCTAGCTAAAAACATTTAGATTTGGTATGAACACATGTTATAATATTATAATACTATTTATTAAAGAGAGCCAGACTGGTAAGATAACTTCTAATAAAGAGAAAGTGGTTGCATTTAAGAAATAAGTGCCGGGCCAATCATATTACACATCTCTGCACTTTATCAAGAACTTACAAATTGTACCGAGATACAGAATCGAAATATGACAACAGTATACTATACGAAGTTTCTCGCGAACGATTAACTGCTACCGTCCAGAAACTTTTGGATATTCTAGGTGTTAGTAGAGCCATTTCTCGTAGGAGAGACAGCGGCAGAGATTTGAAATAACAGTTACATCCTCAAGAGATATCCTGTTTGCTGATAAGAGAAGCCATTTTTGTCGAGATAGAACTCCTTATTATAACGATAACGTTTTCTAAACGCTAACACCTTTCAACAGCAACAAGATAAACTATTAACGTGTTTCTATTTCATTAACCTATTATGTTTACGTTTTTCGTGAATATATTCGAAAGCTTGAACTTAAGTAAAATCGAGTGTTAAAAATATAGGAATAAGACGACTTGCTTTTGCATAAACTACAATTTAATCGTAAAATTTTATAATTGTAATAATATAAATGAATAAAGATTGTATATTATATTTGTAAAATTGTATAATTGTAATTATATAAGTGAATAAAGATTGTAAATTATATTTGTAATATTTATAATTGTAATTATATAAGTGAATAAAGATTGTAAATTATATTTGTAATATTTATAATTGTAATTATATAAGTGAATAAAGATTGTATATTATATTTGTAATATTTATAATTGTAATTATATAAGTGAATAAAGATTGTATATTATATTTGTAATATTTATAATTGTAATTATATAAGTGAATAAAGATTGTATATTATATTTGTAATATTTATAATTGTAATTATATAAGTGAATAAAGATTGTATATTATATTTGTAATATTTATAATTGTAATTATATAAGTGAATAAAGATTGTATATTATATTTGTAATATTTATAATTGTAATTATATAAGTGAATAAAGATTGTAAATTATTTTTGTAATATTTATAATTGTAATTATATAAGTGAATAAAGATTGTATATTATATTTGTAATATTTATAATTGTAATTATATAAGTGAATAAAGATTGTATATTATATTTGTAATATTTATAATTGTAATTATATAAGTGAATAAAGATTGTATATTATATTTGTAATATTTATAATTGTAATTATATAAGTGAATAAAGATTGTATATTATATTTGTAATATTTATAATTGTAATTATATAAGTGAATAAAGATTGTATATTATATTTGTAATATTTATAATTGTAATTATATAAGTGAATAAAGATTGTATATTATATTTGTAATATTTATAATTGTAATTATATAAGTGAATAAAGATTGTATATTTTTATTTTCAGTTTTATCCATGAAATAGTTTTTAATAGATATTTAAATTCATGTAACCATAATTAATAATCAATGATATTAAGATATTCGTTAGTAGAATTAACATTTACAAAGTATATTTTGTATATAATTTATACTATGCGCATGTATTGTGTCTGTATATTCAAACTCAGTGAATTATTATAATTTAAAAAAAATTGTTAATGACATTTTCACCCCAAATAAGGCACGTTCCCATTTTGATGTAGGGGGCTACTATCAGGGACATAAGCTACAATGGAACTCTGTAGGGAGTTAGGCAGCAAGATTTCGGTTAACGTTACACTTGAACTTCTGCATGTCAGTACAGTTGGGGAAGCAGGGACCCGGAACGGAATTCCAAAGCGGTTCTGGGGAATAAACTACCGGAGTAGAAGGCTCTCTTACATCTAGGGATCTCGACTGTGTAGGGGTGGGAATTAGCTTCTTGTCGGGTTTGTCGGGGTATTTACGTCAAGAGGGTACAAATGATTGCAGCTACTCGGAGCATTTACCGTTAAAGTAATTGTAGAAAAGGCAGAGGAATGCAACATTTCGTCGATGGGACAGAGGCTGAAGCTTAGATGACAGTTCAGAACCTATCAGGTTGGCGACTCTCTTTTGAACGTTATCAAGGAGCGAGAGACTAGTGGCATATGCACCAGCCATAATATGACAACAATACTCCATACATGGGCTAATGGTGGTCTTATAAAGGTACAGGATACGTTCGAGTTAGTAGCTTTCTAGCAAGGTAGAAAGAACCGGCCTTCTTCGAAGCGGTCCTGGAATGCTCTCAATGTAATTGTTCCAACTCATGTTTCTTGTGAACGTGAGCCGAGGATTTTAAAAGATGTACTTTCAGATAAAGAGTCTTTGGTCATTGCTATTGGTGGAAGAGAAGGTTTCTTGTAATTATTGAAGGAACTAAGTTTAGTCTTGGCAGCATTTAAGGTAACCATCCATTTTTGTCTCCATTCCACTACAGATCGGAGCCATCCTCTAGTGTTTCTGCCATTTCTTTAAATATGTGTTCATTTGTTTTCCTGTCGTGTCTGTGTCGTGTCTAATTTTCCTGAGGAGACACTCATGTCATACCCTGTCAAAAGCCTTAGATATATCTAGAGCTACTGCTCTGCCCTCCTCCGCTTTGTCCAGTGAATGGTATATACTTCAGAGATTACAGTTAGGATGTCTGCTATGGAACAGGCTTGCAAAACTCCATATTGTTAATCGGTCAGAAGTTTAGCATCTGTAAGGTAAGGGACTAGAGCTTGATTAATTATGGACTGAAACATTTTGGCGAAAAGTGGGAGGGGGTTAATGGGGCGATGATTTAATGGGTCAGTTCAGTCGCCAGAATTTTTGAAAACTGGTACCACAGAAGCAGTTTCCCAGCAGTCAGGAATGCAAGATTCATTAAGAGATGTGTTGTAAAATTTGGAGAGAACTGGAGCTATTTCGGCGGAGCACCTTTTAATAGCACATCCGGGATGAGATCAGGTCCACATGTTTTTGAAGTGTCAAGATTTATTATGATAGTATGCACCTGAGAAGGGGTGATTTTCAGATCGTCTCGTGTGGCGTCTGTCCGCAAAAGAAAAGTCAGGTGTGGAGTGGTTAGCAGGGCCCAGTGTGTAGTTGGGGGCAAACCGACTGGAAAGCATGTTAGCTTTCTCGGTTGCTGAACAAACAACCTCATGATTGTTGGATAGTGTGGGAATTGTTGAGTGTCCCTTATTTACTTCACTGTTGTAGATTTTCCAGAAGTCACGGGTTCCTAAATGTTGTGCTTCAGTGCGTTTCTTGTTGGTTTCAGTAAATTCTCTCTTAACTGTCGCTATTTCTTTCTTACAGTTATTTCTTGCTTCTATGTATTCTGTCTGTGTGAACTGGACTTATCCCTTAAAACTGTGATACGCATGCTGCCTTTGCATAATGGCAGTTGCACAAGTAGAATAAACCATTTGGGAAAGTGAGGCTTGCTGTAAAATTTCCGCATGGGAACACGTGCTTCAATTGCCGTTTTGAACCATTCACTGGTCTCATTTGCGCACTTTTTAGCAGGAAGTGAAAAGATATTTCACCATGGGGCGTCTCTGTGAGATCCCTGATTTCTTCCCAGTCAGTCTTTTTAGTATATCTTGTTGTTTTGAGCAATGGCTCTTCAGTTTTTACTCTAGAGTTTAGAGATTTAAACCATTATCACGGCATGATCAGTTTTCCCAAGTGGGCTGTGGCCATTCGTTACACAATCATCGGAAACTGTGGTCAAAATAGATCTAAAAGTGATGCGTGTTGTTCTTGCTGGTCTGGGAAACGGGTTGGAAACTTAACTATCTGTGATAAGGAATGAGGTATAGAGAAACTATATGTTGTGTTACCAGCTGCGTTTGTGTAAGTAAAAAATCAAATCCAGTTGCTTTGGTGGACATTGAAGTCACCAAATACATGTACTTCTGCGTTAGTGTCGAGGGAAAGTGATGTATATATGTTGTCAGAGACTTTGTTTTTAGGGTGTAGTCCTGGGTCGAGGGAGAGCGTTGCATGTTAAGTCTAAACACACATAAAGGATTGATCTTCCGATTCTACTTTTGTTTTTCTAGTCAAGGGGAGAGTATTTCGGATATAGACTCCAAGCCCGTTCATATGTCTGTCCGAGTCCTTACGGCAGAGTGGGATATATGCGGGCATGTTAAAGTAGTTAGAGGGATGGAGGAGTGTGAATTAGTCTCACTTAGTGCTAAGATGTCCGGGGAAATGCTTCAACATTATTTAAATTAGTTCTAATCCCAAGGGTGTTCGTAAATGCAAGACTCAAGGGAGGAGGCAAGTTGGTTTTGTTTGAGTTTTGGCCTGTTTTAAGCGTAATTGTCTTTATTGTACCGTCATTTTTTTTTTTTTTTTTAGAGTTTCAGTTTGGGTAAAGGGTGCTGAACAAGTGGTTATGCAGAATACCAGACATGCAACACAAGTAGACCATCAGTTGACCTACTTAGGAAAGCCCAACGGGGATGAGTGCGGGATCCCTTTCCATGCGCGACATGGCACTACAAACATACGGATATTATACAACTGTTGATGGAGCAGCCGCTCTAAGCGCTACCAAAAAAGTTAGGGGTCTTGTACCACCAGTCGGAAGCAACAGTCAGGAAATGTCAATCCGGCACCCTCAACCCATCACACGATGGTCAATACAATCCACTTGCACTGTCATTATAGCATTCAAGCACTCCAAGTACCCAATTTAGAGTGATGGGATGTGTCGGTAGTGGGGAAAACGGCGTTCAGTGCCCTAGTCAGGAAATAAGATCGAGCACTGAGTGTTTCTGTCGAATCCCTGTGATTCAACAGCTACGCCTGGCTAATAGGCAAAGAATGAGTATGGAAGCCGGACGATAGACAGTGCATATCTACTCCTTAAGCGGTTTAGGTTTGCAGACCGGTAATTTGCCTGAAAGGTTGTCATTCAAGATTGGAGAGGCCTCCCTCCGCTTAGGTTTGGCTTAAGATCTACGGGTCCATCAGCACCGAGGGGGTTTGTCCCGCGCCTGGGTCCTAATTCAGGTATTTCTACGACTCCGCGCGAGTAGGTAATGTTACTGGGTTCGTTTGTAAAGGTTATATATCTACTGAAAAATTACCCTCCATAGTGATTAAGGTACATTACTGTTTCATCATTATTGGAGGGCGGTGAGTAAAAGTTCATGCAGTGGAAGCAGATATATTTGCAACAAGTTGGAAAAAATGATCGATCGTTCCGAAACTTTTGGACGCTACTGTATATTTGAATACGTAGCAAGCCAGCATGGGTAGCAGTATTGCGTAAAATTTAAAAATCTGAAGTTCAATAAAAATTATAAACAGATTAATATTATAACTATGTAGTTATGTAATTTCAAATTGATATCCATAATAAACACTTTTACTTATTTTAAAAGAAAATGCAACGATATGAGTCGTGGAATTGCATGCACTAGCTAAAGGTAATTTGCATATTTTTAAAACATTCCATTTAATTAATTCCCTATTAGTTTTTTTTTTGTTTATTTATTGAATGATCATTTTTAGTTAACTAAATTGTAATTATATTCATACAGATATTCTATATGATTTATACTTGCGTAATATTTGCGTAAAAATGTTATAGCAAACACAAAACTCTTTCTATATATATTTATGTATGCGTATATATATATTTGTTTAAAAAAAGTTTCTACCAAACTCCTCTGTCAGTTTTTGCCTACAGATAGGAAAGTTCATATATAAGGTATTCATACCCATGGAAAACTTTATATTTTGGTTTTACCCCGAGAAAATCAGTACAAATATGTAAAAAAAATGTAATATTACAGGTGAAGTTCGAACACCTGCATTACGAATATGCATGCATAACGTAATAGCAATTGGTTTATGTTTTAATTTTTAACCAAATACAAAATCTGCATACATCAACATATCATATTTAAGCGTATTTTACGACCGGGTAATGCTGGTCTCCCTGCTAGTATATATATAATTTATTATTTAAATATTTATTTAAACATTTTCTACGAGCATAAAATTAAGTTATCTATGTGCTTTAAATGTAAAACAATGGACAGATAACCTCTCCATTAAAGCTATAAGGGAGTGCAAAAAAAAACACACCATAGAATTGCTTCTTAGAAATAAAATTAAAATAATAAATAAACAATATATATATATATATATATATATATATAATACGCCCCTCCTTTATTTAGAATTCGATAAAACTCACATCATCTATAATTTTAATTGATATACTTTGTTCCTAATGAATCCCACGCTAGACGCTGCATTTCCACTATGTTACCTAACATATTCTCTACTCTTCTGATGAGAAGCATTAGGCTTGTAAATGCCTTAGCATACAGTCTCTTCTATCCACCAACCAATGGTTTGTATTCCTTTATTGAATAAATGAACCAATCTGTATTTACCAATCAATAGTTTTGTGACTTCATTTCCTATTCCTATTGTTCTCTTATATATATATACTAGCATGGGCGCCCGGCGTTGCCCGTGTGTTTGGATGTGTATGCTGAGCAAAAAAAAAAGTGGTAGTAGGAAGGCAGGCTCGAACCCGTACCGCAAAGGAGGAAAAGAACGGGGTAAAACCTAACGTTTATGCTGTTACGACCACCGCCAAACCGGAAGCGACATTTTTAAAAATTAAGGCTAGATAATATAAAGGAGATATAACTTTCAAAAATATCGGCGAAAAAAGTGACCCCCCCCTGTAGAAAAGTGCCAAGTTTAAGGGGAATATATTAATGTTTTTAGACAATTTTTCGATATTTATCGTATGAAATATCGAACTTTAAAACGATACTGATCTTGAAAAAATCCGTCGCCTCTATTGAAAGTTTAAGGCAGACATGCAAACAGACATACATACATACATTTATATATTGGTAACTAAAAATTTTCGACCCAAACTGATAAAAAAGCTTGCCCTATCTCTGAATACACTTTATGTAAAATTTCAAATGTTTAGACCAGAAATTGTGTGAGTAATTTGGTATAGACCGTAGACGTCAATTTTTTTTTAAATTTGACCCCTATTATGACCCCTTAAAATTTATAGTTTCGGGCTCAAATCACTTTATTAAGTTAGATCCAGGTTCAAGGTACCTATATCTAAAATTTCAAGTGTCTAGACCCAAAATTGTCGGAGGAGTTTGGTAGAGTTCTTAAAGGTCAAATCGTTGAAATTTGACCCCTTAACAGCCAAATTTCTGGCTGACACCCGTCACATCGATTTTCCCAAATCTCAGTACCCGGTATTTCAAATTTCGAGTCTATAGACTAAAAATTGACAGAGTTATTGCGTAGGGAAATGTACACAGACAGACAGACAGACAGACACGTTCACTTTTATATATATATATATATATTTATATATATATATACTCATACACACGCGCGTGCACACACATATATATATGTATGTATATATGTTTGTGTGTGTGTGTGTGTGTGTGTGTGTGTGTGTGTGTGTGTGTGTGTGTGTGTGTGAAAACTCGGAAAATAATTTCTCAAAATTGAAAACGTCGAGGGAACACATCAGAATTTACCCACGCACAATAGTTCTGGAGACAAATTATGTGTATCGGCCTGATTATTTTATGTATTATTTGACATTGTTGCCATAAACGTAGTAGTAGTAGTAGTAGTAGTAGTAGTAGTAGTAGTAGTAGTAGTAGTCATGATGGTGGCCATAAAACAGTAAAACCAATGATAATAATCACATTTAATATTATTTTATAAAAATTGACTACAAGACAAGATATTTTATTAAACTGAAAGGTGTCATGCATGCTACCAAAATAGTTCCATTTACTCTATTAATGTGCTTTCACATAGTCTTTTCAATCGGTCGAATTTGATAATAAATGATATTTTAATTTTAGAGGCAATGGAATGTAAATAAAAGTAAATCAGAGAAAAATATTTTATTATACAAGTATATGGTTCATTCCACAGATAGCTGTCTTGTGTTTATAATTTAAACATAATTCCACGCATATCCTCCTGTAGCTTGCGTGTATATGACGTAATCTTGGGGACAAATATTCTGTAATAACTTCCAAATGGTCTATTGTGTCTGTTTTATCAGCGCATATATGGGATCTTATATATCCTCAATAAAACATAATCTAATACCGTTAGGAAATTGGTCAGTTGGCAGGTCCAATTAGCGAAATTATTTATTCGTCAAATGTTTCACTCAGTAAATTGATTATACACACACACACACACACACACACACATATATATATATATATATATATATATATATATATATATATATATATATATATATAAGCAGCCGAATAGCGCAAAGGTTAGAAGCTACGACTCTAATTCTGCGGTCAAGTTTCGATCCTGACTTGAGGCAGTTGCTTGTCTAGTCGCACTGATGAGCTGTGAAACAGCGAAACAGTACTGAATGTGGATGTCGATAATGGTAACTTCGGTTGAGCATATTGGGAAGTGATATACAAATTACCGTTAGCGTAGTTGTGATGCTCTTTGTGTAAACAAATTGAGCTTGGGTATTTGAACAATGTCACAACATTGTTAATTCACTGCCCCCATAGCAGCAGTCTAGTAGCGCAATTGTTAGAAGCTTCGACTGTCATTTGTGCGGTTGGGTTTCGATCCTGGCTTGAGGTAGTTGCTTGTCTAGCCGCACTGATGAACTGTGAAACAGCGAAACAGTACTGTATGTGGATGACTCTCTCTCTCTCTCTCTCTCTCTCTATATATATATATATATATATATATATATATATATATATATATAACCATCATTTTTTATCAACAATAATCAAGTTCAAATCATGAATTGTCCGGTATATTTGAAAATTAGGATGAACTATGCAACTTGTGTACATACGTTGAAGTGTTCTTTTCTACTTTACTGCTGTGGTCCCGAGAAAAAGTTATAAAAAAGACGTGAAGTTTGCCGGTATTTCTAACTTTAATTTAGACATTCTCGTGTTGTGTCGCGTGAGTAGAGTCTAATATATGTGAATGCATAAATCCCCATGAACTTTTCCTGTCGGACATCCGCCCAAAAGTGCGGGAGTAAGTCTACGTTCTGAACTTCTGATGTTCTCCGGCCTTGATATCTTTTGCCTCTGCATTTTAATAGAAGTTTATTATTTCGCACCGGTTGGTTTTTGAGAGGTAAAACGAGAAGCTAATTTTCATTGGCTAAAGATTATGATTTAATGACTGACTCTTAACTCATTGACTTGATTTTAAAGCGAAGAAGAAAGAACATCCAAAGAACCGGAGAAGAAAGAGGATGATTATGTGGAATTCCGTCGAATCACATGAGATCATTACATAGTTTTCCGCAAGTAAGTACATCAAACAAATCGGCAGATAATCATTTATATATAAATTTTTGGTACCTCTGATTTAAGTTTATTATATTATTCTTTATTTTATCATAAGAATCCTGAACAAGAAATAGTGTGTGTGTGTGACTGATTAGAATCCTACTGTAGCGAGCGAGTGCGCTTTATTCCGTAAATATGCAATTTGAGCGGCCAGCTATTAAATTCTTAAGAGCGGCCACCTATTTAATGCTTGAGAATTTGAAGGTAAAACAATGTAAAATACTAATGATATAGCGTGGCCTCTGGCATCAATTCTTGAGGTAATTGTCAAATATCGAGGGAGGTGTATTTCAGAGAACAACATAACAGATGATTTTGTCGGTAGCAACAAAAGCTAGTTAGAATAGAAAGGGAACGAGAACAACGAACACTCAAATCATGTAATCAACCAAGGTGTGTGTGTGTGTGTGTGTGTGTGTGTGTGTGTGTGTGTGTGTGTGTGTGTGTGTGTGTGTGTGTGTGTGTGTGTGTGAAGGTGTCGGTCTTCAACAAATTACATGGCGGATTGCGACTTCTCTTGCTACGCATGAGATTTAATAGTACACATACAGTTATATTTAAAATTTTGACAAGACGTCGTCCCGTATGTTGATTGTATGCCAACAGATATTGAAAATGTCCTTTATTCCCGCGTCAACAAGACGAAGATGAATGACTTACAAGAAACGGTTAATAGTACGTCTACTCAAACACAGTAATAAAAAATCATTACTAAGAGCTTAAAGAACAACTCTCGCCAATAGTCGAGTGAATAAATATACAACACTGCTAGCACACAAAAGAATTTCGATGATCCGTGTAGATTATGTCCGTGTTAGATATTTGAAATCTTCAATTTTAAATGTATTCCATACAACTTTACTGTATGACAAAAATACAACACACACACACACACACACACACACACATATATATATATATATATATATATATATATATATATATAATGGGTTGTTTGGAAATAATCATGATACCAATAAAGCGTATTCCATCGGACCTTACAACCGAGAATTAAATGGAAAACCATTTTGTCAGGCATTAAAGAAATTTGTCAAAAATTATCCGATAGAGCGAAGAGTAACAAAGCGTATAAAAACTTTTAATTCAAATTTAGGGAACAAAATCTAATTTTTCTATCAAGTGATAAATGGTAAAGAACCCTGCAATAACTTTTGTTCAGTGAGTTAGAAATAGAATAATGCTTGCATTACAACTATTTAATAAGACATAGCATTTTATTTTTGAATTTTCCAATAAAGTTTTATCACCTAAACTATAGTAATGCAGTATGAATTACGTGAATAAAGAGAAGCCGTTTGCGTGCACAGATGTCTGTTGAATTATAGATTAATATATTTCTAGACACAAACAACTACCATTAACGAGTTTCCCGCCAGCAGGTAAAACCTGTTATCAGTTATCGAGAAAACAAGAAAATTGTTTCGAAGGAAAACAGATGGAAATATTTGATGAGTTGAATTTGACTTGTCAACATGACAAGATAAGTGTCACATTGTTCATTTTCTATGAACAATAGGATGTTCTAAAAGTGAGGCAAAAAAGACATGATGATCTATGATTCATACATACTAGCGAGAATACTGGTAGCAAAGCAGGGACATAACGATGTGATACATTTAATAATTGTATAATATTTGGTTTAGTATAGAATACTTTGTCTGTCTTATGGCGTATCACGTTTTTATAATGCACTGCTTCAAAACTTATATACTATAGATATTTCGCTGCATGATTGCAATTTAGAATAATACCGCGAGATAATCAAATACCCAATAGCTGAATCGTTAAAAAACCCTCTCTAATCGTATATTAAATGGAGTAAGCCTGGACGGCTATGCCAAAATCTACCAAGACAAAGCTTATTTACTTTAATAACTATAACATATTTTTCAAGCACTATTTGTCGTTATTACGTCAAATAATGACATGATCAATATTATGTTTACTGATAGGCTACCGTTTAGATTCATTGATGCAATATTCTTAAAAAACAAATAAAACTACAAGAAAACTTTTCTACCACCAATAGCAATGGCCAAGAACACATTGCTTGAAAGTACTTTTTTTAAACTCCTCGGCCTAACGTTTACAGGGAATATGAACTGGAATAGATACATTGAGAGCATTGCTGCAAGGAAGGTTGGCTCCCTCTACCGTGCTAGAAAACTACTTACGCCTGACAGTATCCTATACCTCTATAAGGCCATCATTCGCCCATGTATGGAGTACTGTTATCACATCTGGGCTGGTGCATCTGCTGCTTGTCTCTCGCTCCTGGACAGGGTTCAAAAGAGAGTCGCCAACCTGATAGGTCCTGAAATGTCATGTAGGCTTCAGTCTCTGTCCCATCGATGAGATGTTGCATCCCTCTACCTGTTCTGCAAATACTTTAATGGTGAGTGCTCTGACGAACTGCAAACACTTGTACCTCCCCGACGTAACTACCTCCGACAAACCCGACTAGCTACTAAGTCTCATCCCTTTACAGTAGAGATCCCTATGTGCAAGAAAGCCTTTTACTCCAATAGTTTCTTCCCCAGAACTGCGTGTCTTTCGAACTCCCTTCCGGGATTCTGCTTTCCCAACTGCACTGATATGCAGAAGTTCAAGTGTAATGTTAACCAACATCTTTCTACTCATCTCCCTTCATAATGACCCCGCTAATTAAATCCCTGATAGTAGTGGCACTGTGCCTTGTTTGGGGTGAAAATTGAATAAAAAACAAACAAACAAATGAATACGTGGACGAAGCTGCTAAATCTATTGCAAAACATTCATTAAGCTGGAAAAATTTTCGCATCTGTCAGATTCAAAAACCCAAAATCCACTATTATCATTCAATATCTAGGCAGGTTAGTAGTCCACTAGTCTCTCTCTCTCTCTCTCTCTCTCTCTCTCTCTTTATCTCTATCTTTATCTCTCTCTATTTATCTCTCTCTATTTAACTTTCTAGTGTAGTTTCCCATAATAGTTCCGAACCTAATAGATCTAGAATTGTCTTTCAACAATCACAACAGCTGTTGGAAGCAATTAATAATACCTTAGTTCAAGTGTTCCACGTTAGGAGTATGCAATTTATCACAACAGATCCAATAGCTTAAAGTGACTCCTGTGTGCAATAGTATGGAACTATATATGGCTGGCCATGTCCAAATCTACCGAGACAAAGTTCATTTTTTCTAATAATTATATCACACTTTTTAAAGAACCGAATTTGATAGTTGATATTACCGCTTAAACTTATCGGTGTGAAATTCGCCAAATAAATTAATTAAGTACGTGTACGAAGTTGCCAAATCTGTCGCAAAAATAGTACATAACATTAATCAAGCTGGAAAATTTCCACATATGCCAAATTTAAAGTCCTATATAGTTTCCATATCTGGGCAGGGTCTTCGATCACTAGTCTCCTTTCTCTTTCACACACAAACTCTCTCTCTCTTTCTCTTTCTCTCTCTCTCTCTCTCTCTAGGTCTCTCTCTCTCCCTCTATCGAACAGTTTTCCAAACTACTTTCTAACATAATAGGTTCAGAATTGTCTTTCAAGGAGCACAGCAGTTACAAGCAATTAATGTTTCCTTAGTTAAATTGTAAATTAGCTATCAGTAACACGTTTCACGTAAGTAACATGTAATTGATCACAACAGATCCAATAACATTTAAGATTAAGTTTGCTCCTTTCAGTTTATCTGAAATAATGGGTAGGTCGTTTAGAAAATACCGAAATGTGAACGTGGATTTCTGTGTGGAACTCGGCATCAGCATCTAGCATAATAGCAATAAGAAGTAGAAGAAGAATTCAAAATAGGAGAAGATAATCGTGAAGAAAAGAAGAAAAATATGAGGACGATTAAAATCAAATAAAATCAAATTAACAAAACAGATAATCGGACGATATGTGCATCTATATACAGTATTAATGTTTGTCAAAAGTCTGTTTAAAACAGACATGATATTCATCGTCATTGAGTCTTATAATAAAGTGTCTCACGGAACAAATGCCTGCATTTCTTTTTATGATCCGATAAGACATTGGTTCATCTTTTATGGGACCCGCATAGACCATATAAAGATGAGAGTGAAAACGTCGGCGAGATTTTTATTCTGGCTGTCCTTGTTTTATCGTTATTTCCACGACAAGAGCTCGTCTGAGATCCAATCTCTACTCCCCCTCTTACCAAGCTTTCACGAGAAACACCCGTCTAGCTCAAACCACTGTCAATAATTTCCCCATTCTTTATCTGTGCCTAAATCAAAACGTAGATTCCATTAACAAAGCTTCTTTCTTAGAAGGGCAGGAATGTAGAACTCTCTTCCGTTTGCCTGTTTCCCACCTGACTACAACTTGGATGTCTTCAAGTCCAACATAAACAAATTCCTGATAAACCGCCCTCTTAAGCCAGACATTTTATCAAATCTCCATTACTAACGATTACTATGATATAGTGGCTTCCGGGTCTTGATAAGTGGTGAGTACCATGTAACAAAAAAAATATTACGACAGAC
This sequence comes from Euprymna scolopes, assembly GCF_053919585.1. Classification (NCBI taxonomy): domain Eukaryota; kingdom Metazoa; phylum Mollusca; class Cephalopoda; order Sepiida; family Sepiolidae; genus Euprymna; species Euprymna scolopes. The sequence goes on along the minus strand of NC_136491.1, from coordinate 139,194,761 downwards.
TAAAATCTCTTCACATCCCCGGAAGCTGAAATAAGAATAGATGTAGTCTCTGAGTGACGATTTGTAAGTAAGCTTGCAGACCACTATTACGATTTTGCTCTATTTATATTAGATTACGTTTTAGGTGGAAGATATTTTTCTGGGCACAGTTGTGTTGCGATAATGATATAATCAAAAACAGGTCGCATCAGAGTTATGGATAAATGGACGAAATGTCTCCAACGTAAACAAATTCCTGATGAATCGCCCCCTTAAGTAGACACTCTAAAATATTCACACAAACGTACTGTACTTACCATAACCCTAATCCATGAGTGGCTTCCGGGCCTTGATAAGTGGTGAGCACCTTGTAAAAAAAAACGAAATATGTCTGCTGTTAGGTTGAATATGCTTATAAAATTGTGAGTAGGTCTGAAAGAATTGTCCACAAGTGTAGTAAGGCTCTTCTAATCAACGAAGATATTTACGTTTTATAATTGCAAAAGAAGATAGCCAGCATGATACAGATTTTAGCAACATATCTATTAAAGCGTCTCTTTTGGAAAATGATATATTATGAGGATATATATATATATATATATATATATATATATATATATATATATATATATATATATATTTAATATTTGCTTTGATGCTTCCGGTGATGAGAAGAATGTTCCTTACGTGATGCGTTGTATGCACCTTATTGCTTATTCAATCGTAAAAGATACATTGTAAACTAAAATATAAAGACTTGAAATGATGTTACGAATAAGATAAACACCGTCGTTCATCTATCATACAAAATAATATGTATATATATCGATTCAATCGAGGTTTTCACGATGTAAATAGATTTTAAATCTTAAGCTCAAATGTCTTATCGATATACTTATCTCCAAACAATTTAATCGATCGAGTTATGCACTTCTTAAGATGTATGAGCATATATATATATATAAATATATATATATATATATATACGTGTGTGTGTATGTGTGTGTGCGTGTGTGCGTGTGTGTGTGTGTATAGGATAACTATAGGAATGGTAAATGAATTCACAAAGACTATATATTGGTAAATGTAGATTGGTTCCTTTATTGAATAAATGAATCAATCTATATTTACCAATATATAGTTTTTTGTGAATTCATTTACCATTCCTATTGTTGTCCTATATAAACTCCAATTGATACTTGTCAAGCTTTATATTTTCCCGATAAGTCTCCTCTTATAGAACTGAGATCACTCTTTTCTTCTAACGCACTAAGATACACACACACACACACACACACACACATATATATATATATATATATATATATATATATATATATATATATATATAGATTACGTTAAGTAAGTTTTCTAGCAATGCCAGAATTACTGGTATCATCAAAAATTAATAAGACTATGATATTCCCCATAAGTATACGTTGAGAGACAAGATAATTTTAAATGAGAAAAAAAAGCATAATTTGAAAAAAATAAAATATTAAACCTGAAGTCGGTAATATCTCTGTAAGTGTTGAGACTCTAATCGACCATATGCCTGTTCTCCAAATGACAGTGAATAATCTCATGAGAATGACAAACGTGAATGTATCGTAATAATAACATTATGTGCAATCATCCAGGAACAATCAAATATATAGTCAGACACTCTCGTTTTATATTTTATGATATTTTGTAACATTATAATAAATGTTTCGCCCTGGTTTCGATGACTGTGTGTATAACCGTGTGTTTTAAACTAAAGAAGGTAATACTATATATAATTTATCTATATTTATCTGTCTGTGGATGATTACTCTCTCTCTCTCTCTCTCTCTCTATATATATATATATATATATATATATATATATATATATACACACACATATATATATTTTTTATTGCATTTTCACCCCAAACAAGGCACATTGCCACTTTGTTGTAGGGGGCTACTATCAGGGACATAGACATCAGGGGTACTGTGTAGGGAGTTGGGCAGCAAGATGCCGGTTAACGTTGCACTTGAACTTCTGCATGTCAGTACAGTTGGGGAAGCAGGGACCCGGAAGGGAATTCCTAAGTCTAGCTTTTCTGGGGGAGAAACTACTGGAGTAGAAGGCTATTTTACATCTAGGGATCTCTACTGTGAAGGGGTGGGATTTAGCTGCTTGTCGGGTTTGTCGGTGGTATTTACGTCGAGTAAGTAATCAGCCATGTATTTATATAAGTAAAGTTATTACAACCTACAGACACACGCACACACAGGCACGCATATATATATGCATATATATATATATATATATATATATATATATATATACACACACACACATATATATATATATATATATAAATGGGGATCAAATCCTATCTAATATATTCAGAAACGTAAAAGTAGTGCTAGCAAATATATTGTTACAATTAATAGTCTAATTTATCTTGTTTTTATTTATCTTAGTATATCACAAGAAATATCCAGTTCACTATTAAGTGTTTTCGCTTCGATCCTTACAGATTATCACTAATATATATATATATATATATATATATATATATATATATATATACATATATATGTGAGTACAATTTAATTATTAACAGATAATTGGCTGTAAATTAATAAATACGAAATATTCATGGATTCAAATATCATATTTATATGTATTTTACGACCGGGCAATACTGTAATATCTGATTGTATACATAGCCGTATATCGTTTATATTTGGGAAACATTTTTTCATTTAAACAAACATTGTTAAATACAACAGAGAACCTTTGTTTATTCATACCTTTTTATTTTTTCAAATTTATGATGATGTTTTTTTGTATAGATCAAAGGTATTAATAAATGTCCCATAGTTTTATTATTTTCTTCGAAGCATGTAGCAATTTTTTGGCCGTTATGGGGGGGGGGTAGTAGTTGTAAGGTTACGATATATTTTTTCTTTGTGTTTGGACTAGATGTGAATGTAATCGTATTTAAAACGGGTTTCTGGGTTTTTATATATACCGTTTCAATTTGTTTTATTTTTTAACGGAGGTTTCAATGTGTGTTATTTTTGTGTTGCTGATTAAAATTTCTCTAATTCTAAAGGGGAGCAGTTATTTTTTTTCTGTACATGTTTTAATATCGAACAAGATTTTACAGTATATATGGTGAGGCGATAGAATATCGAGGTCGTAGTGTAAGCGACGTAACCAAAGTAATTACTGTTTTTTTTTCTTGCTGTTACAAGAGTTACACTCTTCCAGCGAGCATTTGAACTTATAAATGACGTTGGTTCATTATAGTCGTTTGAGGATAGTGGAAGTATTGTTTTTTACAACTAGTTTTTAAGTTTTAATTTTTTCATAATATAATATAAGCATAGGGTTATTGTTGTAAGTGAGGGAAACATATATATGAAAAATATTTTTATGACTTTTTCCAATCTAAATCCTGGTTGTATCTGGTTTCAGTAGAATGCATTATATTTCTTGGAATTTTGATGTTGAGGAGTATTACTATTTGTCGGTGCGTTTTTATTTTCTGGTCGACTATTGATGAAAGTTTGCTTGATATTTTTAGTAAGATTAACAGTGTTTTTGTCAAAGGTAATTAGATTGGTGCGGTTAAGTAGCTTTTTGATTATGCCTATATTATGCTAGTGGTTGCATTGGCTCTTACAATTTAGGCGGTAAGAGTAAAAGCTAGTAGTTTTTTTGTAGTTGGAGGTGCTGAATTCGTTCTTTGAATGTTAATGAGGATATAAAGAGAATGAATTTTATTATTAATATTCATTTCTATAGCGTATTCAAGTATGGAGATTGAATGAGGTCATTTAGTTTTAGTATGTGTTCTTTGTTATAGGCTAGGATTAGAATATCGTCAACGTATCGACTTATCGTACATAGAGGTTTTACTGGTGTTGTTAAGTATCTGATTTTCGATATTATTCATTTAGAGCACAATTAATAGGGACCGAGAACGGAACCCCTTTCGACTCTTTCTATTTGGATGTAAATATTCCCTTTCTAATGGTAAAAGGGTACACCGTAGTCCAAAGAAATAATCATTTTAAAAGTATTTTTGTTGATTTTAAGTTTAGGGAGAGACGATTTGTTGTATATGTTGTCAAAGATTATTTTAACGTTTTTTGACATTTGTGAATAGATTTTCTACGTCGAGGGTGCCGCGACTTTGTTGTCAGATTGTTTTAAAAATTTGTAGTAGATTTTGTGTTCATTTAACACTGTATTTACTAGGTTAATATGAGCTAACAGGATCATTGAGTACTTTTGTTAGGGAA